>NC_091119.1:83773273-83870773 GCF_040183065.1 Periplaneta americana
CTCATGACACTTATACAGGCATTTATCATCTTCAACTGAAAAAAGTAGACGCATACTTTGACGTTATATGTCTAGGCACAACCTACAAGGAGAGAAAATGTGTAACATTTTGACATGAAAGTTTTTTTTTTCTGTAAATTCTGGCGTCAATCGTGGTACCACTGTCACATTTTTTACCTAATCAATGTCCTACTACCTATATAATGCAGTAAACTCTGAAATTACTAGAGATCGCTTGCACTCGTTGAATGTGGTTACGTCACATGTGAAAATAAGCGAAACTGACTGGACGAGTCAATTACACTGTAATATACAGGGGTGCATGTATAGGCCTATGTATAAACTATGTGGAACAGCCCATTAATGTGGAGGAGTGTTTTCTTTGAAATGGGAATATTATCCGTAATACGTCGTCTTGTAAGTTAACGGACATTACAGTACAGTTATAAAAGAAAGTACATATTATTGTATTTTGTTAATTTAATTCGAGTATAGACGTCTCACACAATCTTTGGAATTTCCTTAAGTCATTTGTCAATTTTCCAAGCTTTATTTTTACTTGGTACAAAGAACATACCTAAAATTTAATTATATTTTTTACATATCTATTTGTCACAACTATCATAATCGAAAAAAATTAATCAGACATGTAGTAAATTATTACTGTATTCAAAGTGATTTAAATCAAAATTAATTCAATGTTTTAGTCGGTTTTTAACAACGCTGTATTAACTACTACGTTATTTGGCGTCAATGGAATTTGTGATTGCAAGATGGTATTTGGCGAGATGAGACCGAGGACTTACCACGTACTTACCTGACATTCTCCAAACAGTCGGAGAAAAACTCGGAAAAATCCCATCCAGGTAAATAATCAGTAAAAGCGGGAATCAGACCTGCGCCCGAGCAATTCACAATGTTAGGATGTACAGTTATAATTTAATATTTTAAATATGTGAAATATTAAAAAAAATAGATATAAATAATATTAATTTCATCATCATATCCTACTTTGTTATTTTTTGCGTCAAATTCTGTTTTTGTCTTCTGTTTATCTTTAACATCTACAGAGGTTATTTTGTTTTTATGACATTATTAAAAGCATTCACTTACTAGCTTTCCCTTAGTAATTAGATTATGAAGTCATACTGTAAAATATTTTCTTATACTGTGGATGTTGATGTTAGAAAAACGTATACCAAAGCAACTGAATATTTCTAAGAAACACGAAATAATAGTGCAGTGGGTTTTTCCATGTTAATAACGCGCATATAGAAACTGAAAACAACAAGCAGGTAATAGGATGCGATTATTCTCAATAAAATATTCATTGTAAGGTTCTCCTTTCTTGAAATGAGCAAAAATTCAAAGCTCTCCTCGAAGACCTACATTAAGATTAAGAAAAAAATAACGTATAGCCTACCGTGAATTATCCTTATTTTAACCTGAAAAGAAACAAAACCGTCTGCTTTATTCTAACTAACGGGCATTTCAAATCGAACATGCATCCCCTCATCTGAGCACTGTGAGCGGACAACTGCAAACAGAAAATTATAATTGGCTACTAACTGATGTGAAATATGATAAAGACCGAAACTGACAACCAGCAGATGTGAAAATACGATATTTGGTCCTCCAGTTTGGGTCTTGTGTCAGGTTTGATAGTCGTAACTGAAAGGAATTACGACTCATATACAGGAAAGATTGTGGAAAAAATTTAACACGTGAGGTCGGTAAAGATTATTACAGTCAAAACCATTCATTGAGGAAGGAAATAGTTTATGCTTCAGCTAACTTTGTTTATACATTAAAAACGTCAACTTTCATTTACAATATGACACTATAAGAGCTATAAATGGCCGTTCTCGCAGGAAATCACACTATGGTGACGGGCCTAATGGCAATATTACAAGGAAAACTTTTTTCTGATGAAATTCTCACTATTTCCCACAATAACATACCTGTAAGTAAGAGACTACATTTGTAATCCACTTTTTACCAAGGAAGAACATACCCAAAGACATTAATGATGTGGAGAAGAATTCAGCCTCACCAAAGACAATGGATTTTAAAGCGCAGTACAGACATCCACTATGGCTTCTTTCGAGAGGCAAGTAAATCCCTTGTAGTATATGTACGATATGAAAACAAAATTTATCTCCGACAAAAATTAAAGGTAATTTCTTGACCACGTCGAAAATAAACTCAGCAAATTGTTATCGTCTTTCTGACACAGATCTCCCATTCTATAAAAATAATTCATGTTTTTTTTTTTAATAGAGAGTAATGGAGGCAGATATCGCCTACTAGATTTTGCTCTAGTAAAGTGGCTCTCTCTGCAATTGTACATCGTTATGTCATTTTTAACTGCTATTGCAAGATTCTCATGCTTCTTACCTGCAGTGTTTCATCCTCTATTTTCCCTTGGTGACTCTCCTGCAGAATACAATCTATTTGCCAGAAGAGACAATCGGTTCTTCAAGAAACTAGATATACCTTGGAAACTAGACGCAAAAACAGGTATTATCTGTCCATCTGATACTGTATTTAATTGACACACTTTATTTTCTTTTTGAAGACACGGTATCCACCAACCTACGTTTTTGTGACATGATGGTCATGAACATAATAAGTAATTTGTCCTGATCTACTTTGTATAAAGTCTTAAATTTATTGTCAAATACACAAATACAGTATCATTAAAGATTAAATCTGCCACTTTACACTGCTTACTTCCTTTAGCTTTTGGATTGGAGGAAGAGTCTGCAAGACCATGCGAGCATTTTATATTTGGTTCATATTCCTTTGTTTTACGCTTCCATGTACGAGGACTCTTTAGTTATGAATTTTCTACCACCCACTACTTTTTGAGTTATAATCATTTCATCTCCTTGGATCCATTATTCACATACAGAAACTAACTAGAATATCACAACATTGGAAAACACTCTTACTTAAAAATCGTCTGAAGTCACTAGTGCGGCGGTCGGACCACGTTGGGGCGCCAGAATCTGCGACGGTCGTCGGTCCACGTTGGGGCGCCAGAATCTGCGGCGGTCGTCGGTTGTCGTCGTCGTCGTCGTCGCCCACGACGCCTTTCCTTGCCCTCGGCTGCCAGCTCCGTCGTCTATGGAAAGTATCTCAAGGAGGCACGCTGATGTCAATAATTAAAGATGTACACTAATTAATTTGGGCGCCAGCCTCCTCGAGATTACTCCGGTAGAGTATGAGTTTTCCCAGGTCAGCTGCAAAACGGTTGGGACATGGGGTTTGGGAGACGTGCTCGTAGATTGAAATGATGTAGGCGCACACCAGAATTTGTTGGTAAGAACTATGATAACGTTTATTATTATTATTAAGTGTTCGTTTCAGATTAGCAGAAATGCGCGTCCAAGTGTATAATATGCTGCTCTCTTAATGACAAGTTGGTCGACTAATTTCTGGATTCAAGTAATTATATGTTTTGTACTACAAAACACCGATAATATAACGGAGAGTTGATAACTTGCTGACAATTTGTTCCGAATGTAATAATAATGACGAGAAAAGAATTCAGACTTATAATAATGATACAACACACGACTTCTTACTAAACCACTAAAATATTCTAAGTCCGTAAATCGTTATCCTTCCGAGTTAGGTTCGCCGAGAATATGTGGAGTGCGTCCTCTCCGCACGCTTTGTATATGCCTTCTGTCTATCTGCCAAATCTACCCTCTACTTGCAACCACCAAACATACAATTTCGCCCTCCTATCTATAAATCACGTGTCTCTATTATGCATCCTGATTGGCCATAATTACTCTTACGTCACTTAAGACGCGCTCTTCAAAAATTGCTCGTTAACTAGATCCTCCCCTACTTCCGGTCTTTCCTGACAATTCTCTGACATATACCAGATCACCTCTTTTTCGAACCTGGCTTGGCGTCATCTTGCTGACCACCCGCAGGCAAAGTCCACACATTCCTTCATCGGTCAACTCCACGCCTGGACACATGTTTCCTGTCCGCGTAGCGTCGCTTCAGCCTTCCTGCCCACCTGTTACTTCCGCCTCACATTCTGGACCTTTCTTACACGCCCACACTTCTTACTATCCATATAAGAATATTAACACGAAATACTAATCTGATGAAAATCTCCTTATCCTATACGAGGAACCGTCTCACTCGTGAATGAATACGGTTTTGAAAAGTATTTCACTTCATATTCTCCCATTCAATGTCAAGTTGGGTGGGAGAAATAGATAAATAATTTACACTTCTGTAATTTACAGGTACGAGAGAAATCCTAAACAATGAAGCTAGTTTGGGGAGGGAGGGAGATCAAATAGCTTCTGTCTCAGCGATTTACCGCTAGGCGACAAAATAATAACATTCCACTTCTGCCGGCAGTCCCTAAGAAAAGAAAATTGTCTGAAATACTATGTTGAAAACTGTTTTATTTGACCTTGAATATATTTCAAATAAGGACTCGAGTATCTATCGAGTTTTCCTTTAACTATGTGACAACATCTATCGAGTTTTGAAAAAACCTGGAAGGTATGATAGTCTCTACATACGACATGAATCAAGATTTGCTAAATCCGAATTCATAGGTCGATTCCGAAGCTAGGAAATATACGATATCCATATATAACTCACTTTAGGAAATTTCTGTATCTATCGACTTTTGCAAAATCGCTCCTCAATTGGGCACGGTACAGTTGTACGAAAATAACCCGAATTATACAAAATATTTGTAAATGTTCTGAAGAAAAAGAGGGACTGTGAGGAGATGAACTATGAAAAAAGACAGTGTACCGATATGAAAATAATTGTTTCTGTAAATGTGGCAAAGTAATCTAATACGACAACAAAAAATAATTAAGTTCCAATTTTTAAAAAACAATATATTCCCATATTGATTAATCTATCCTTGACATAATGCATACGTGAATATTATTCAAGTCAAATTATCTCTAATTTTGTTAGATAATATTCTTACCGCTATCAGCAGGAAAACCGAGACTAGTGAATACTCACTCCTACACCAGAGGATCACTCTATAGCAGACGTCAGCAAATTTGTACTTACTATGACATCACTGAACGCAAGCCGCAATACATAAGATGTAATATCAATCGAGGAGCATAGAGCACTCCGTTTGGATCACAGTGGTGGACTCTCAACACAAGCATCATTTGACGTAGACTACACAATATTGATGTATAGATGGACAGATTATATTTTATTTCACCTTTATTTTTACTATGCTACAACAACCTAAGAAAACACGTCACAAATTGCCATTCTTAATACAACTCGTAAATTATCGTCTGCTAGTCACGATCTTTGTTTAGATATTACAAGTTTTCGTTCAGAAAACAAGTGTTACGAAATATATTGAACATAGAGCCAAACATAGCAGCTGTGTAGGGTAGCAACAGGAGAACTATGATTGGACTACACATATTTTCTATGGAGAGCATTTTAAATAAATCTAAGCCAGTCTGGTGTGTTATACAATGGCAACGTTTTATGTCCTCACTTATTTACAGCTCTCTTCATAACACTTAGTGCACCTAATAGACTTTTTTAAAGTCGTATTTCGAGTCCCGTATGTTACTACAGATACAAGTTGCTTTATGTTCAGATTCATTTCTTTTATATATTTTCTTCATGCTTGGAGTAACTCCTGTTGTATTTCCTTTAAATGCAATGACATCGAGCAAATATTCTTATATTGGAGACCATAGTTTGGTGCAGCTTTGATTTTATTTCTCATTCAGCTAGTGTTTCAATATCCCTTATCATCCTTTGTATTGTCCAAGTGGATAATTTCATACTGTCAAAACATCAGATTATTCGGAACAAATAATGTTAGCAACTTACTTTATTCACAATGGTTTAATGAACTGTTCTTCATTATAGCACTTCAATGATTTTGCGATTTCTAAAGCATTAACATAAATTGCATGAGTTCCCTTTGACACAGCTTGTTTCATCACATTTTAATACCGGAACTGTTATTTGAATTTAGATTATTAAATGTTTAATTGCTTCGCTCTACAAAAAGAAAATTATTTTTATATTTGTTTTCTACTGTATACATTTCCGTTTACAATTACATTGGATATATTCCGGCTTACCTATGACTCCGTGATAATCTTATGACGTAATGTCGCTAGATGTTTGATTTATAAGTGCCTATTAGAATTTTAGAATATAGGCCTATGAGGCGTCTATATTACCACCATATGCACAACAAATACTGTTACTCCCATTGTTCCTTAAACACACGTTTCCGAACAGACGTTGAAGGTTTTGAGAAAGAAGCAATGTATATCTTATCAAGTAACCCGCCACTGATAGACTGTGTACTGGAGTTGTAGAGGAGGGGGTGAAGCAAAGACAGTTTACTGCGCTGCCCCTGAGACGTTACTATTACTAGTGATCACGATGACATTTTTGCCGATCTTTGCCCTACAAAATATCTTGCAATACGTGGGCTTCAATTCAATTGAGATCTCCCTTAATTCCAGAGCGAATTATAGCAAAATTATTGTCTTGACTCATAGTCTATGCTTAACTACGTATATCACGATCCAGAGTAAACAGAGACGGTTCTTTAACTTCCACTTCCACTTAACTGGATAAAATAGATAAAATATCACGAATGAAATATAATAAACTAGAATCTTTTCAGCTTGTCATGTCCTAGAAAGTTAGGTACAGTTTTCCTTTCAAATATCTGTAAGTCTTTTCCGTGGAACGGCAAATTTAGGAACGAGACAAGTAGTCAATTATTTTGGAGCTCCAAAAACTATTCAAACAATCCTTTAAGATCGATTTGAAAAACGAATAAGTTGCGCATTTTATCATTTAGGTTTCTTCAATGCATCTTTCTTTTCTTAACATTATCGTTGTCGTAATTGCGTGGAGAGTTTGGCATGCAAAATATTAAATGTAATTATTATGCGACAAAGATATCCTGACTAAATCTTACTTCCCACATCAGGACACTTGAGGCGTTGTGTAGCTCTCCAGTAATATTTATATCTTCCAAGAAAAGAAAAGTAAACTTCGGAGGAAATGTACTCTATTTGCATACTTAATGTCACAATGCCATCATCAACTTCGTCTGAAACGTGTTGCTGAAATTTCGAACAAAGAGGTGGCTTCAGGTTGATTTGTTTTGTTTAGGCGGAGCTTTTGCAGATAGATCGTTTTTCTCTGAGGAGAGTCAACATTGTTACGCTCCTCCAAAATCTCTAGTAAAAACAGAAGCGCCAAGTGCAAGTCTGCTGTCTGTTTGCGTAGTGAAATGGTTGTTGCCACGAGATCGTCTGTTTTCGCATGTAGTAGTAACCAAGAAGCTCAGTTCTGAATTCGTTTCGGTGTTGTTTTAATCGTAATATTAATTTAAAATAAAAAGAAAACACAAAAGTCTGTCTTTTCCCATATTGTTTATGGTATCTTTCCTCTCAGTGACACTAAACACTAAATGCGACAATGCCTGATAATTCGCTTTACATATCATATACATATATAATTTTCAAGTCATGGCGAAACATCACACAATTACTCACGATATTTGTGTTCCAAGCATCTATAACGCAAATATTCTTAATCTGCATTCCAATAGACTTTTGGCTTCATTAATTGAAAATTCGTGGCCTTCAGTAATCACGATTTGAAAAGGGGAATAACTGGAGAATTAATGCGGTACAGAAGTGTCAATTATACTCGCTACTAGTGATCGAACCGTACTGCGTCTTGAGAAATTATAGAGAAGCGTTATGTTGCTAGTAAAATTCATTAATATTTTCTTCAACAATTGACTGAAGTAATAAAGGGAAAGGTTTAGCGAGTATAGTGGCGGTGTTTTTTTTTTTTTTTGGATGCACTAGAAGAAAATACATATTTTGAATGATTTAATAATTACTTATCGGAGCGAAATGAAGGATAAATATGATATATTCTTGGGAATATCGTTGAAATCGACGAAGGCAAATTTGAGAGCAATCTTCCCAAAAGCAGTAAACAACTATGGCAGCTTTGGCGTTGTATTTTGGTCCAAGGGAAATAATTCGCCTTTTACGAAAACTCTCGCATCGACCATAATAATTATTTGTAGCTTTGGCGAAGTTCACCACTATGTTGAAAAATAACAATATTGTGAGGGATACGTATAATGTTGCGTCATGTGGAGACATTATGTACTTCATTGTAACCGTAACAGAACGGTTCAACGACTCCACACCAAATCTCCAGTTTAGTCGAAACAGGTTTTTGTATCGACATAATCTCGAAATGGTACTGTTAACTGTGAGCCATTTTGTTCTATGTAATTTTTTCTCCGAAATATCGATGGTATATTAAGTGAGTGGTCCAAGAAATGTAAACCAATGGGACTGAAAATGAGAGAGAATCGATATATTGTATGTAATCTAATCTTTGCTGATGACCAAGTTGTAGATATTTCTGGTGTTGATGATGCTAGTTATATGAGCACAAAATTTGTTGTTTGTTGTTTGGTCAACTGTCCGAAGGCAGGCTTGAACCTCATAAGTGACACCAATAAGGCATCACTCATGAGGCAACTAAGTCATGAGGTAATAGGTTAGGATGACCAGTTCCTTTTCCCCTCCATAGCATACATTGCCGACAAGTAACATATTACACTAATCAGACTTCAGATGTGGGCTATACAAACAATTGTTCTTCATCTGACACATGTCAAGTGAGATATACTACTTGATAATAAATGCACATGTCAGCCAGAACCCCAGCCAGAGGTATTTAAAATTTGGACTCAAATTTAACTATGGGAAAACTAAATATCTGAGTTTGGAACCTTATGATGATTTGCAAATTACTGAATTGATGACACGAAAAATTGAAACATTACAAAGTTTTAAGTATTTGAGATCAGTTATTCAAAGAAATGAGTCGTCTGATTTGGAAATCACTGAGACAAGACAGTTGATAGTTTACTTCATTTAGTCCTACAGACCAGAAACTTTATAAAATAATATACAGTAGATACTACACAATAGTGAAAAATATTTTACCCTATGGAATTGAAACATGAATACTCAAATACAAACATACAAATAGATTGCTAATCGTACAAGAAGAAGAGGAAGAAGAATAGAAGAAAAAGATGATGATGATGATGATGATGATGATGATGATGCTGATGATGAAAATGAAGACCGAAAAGAAGACTTCCGAGATTGTGGTAAAAAAGTTTCCAATAAATTTTATAAATAATAATTTTGTAATTAATAAGTTTAAATCTCAGCATTTAAAAGTACGACAAACTTATTATTATTATTTATGTAATAGATTGAGAAAATCTATGTACAAAATTGTGGTATTTTATTCCTTTATGATAGTTATTGTGCCATATCTAGAATATGTAGTTCTGATTCTACCAGTGTTATATTGTGGTATATTTGGATGGGAAGCAATTTCGAATATCACTCTCACCCCACTAATTTTGCAACAGAAACTAATTATAAAAATGTGTTAAAATAAAACTTTATTTCATCCAACCAATTTGACCTTAACAGAATTTCAAATCTTAGAAATAAATCAATTATAAAATGTGATGTTATTAACTTATTTTCAAGAAATAAGGTTGTGGTAGAAAAAGCGAGTGAGGAAGGAACAGTGCTAAGATTGATCAAAAAGAGAAAAATAAATTGGCTGGGTCACTGGCTAAGAAGAAACTGCGTACTGAAGTATGCACTGAAAGGAATGGTGAACGGGAGAAAAGTTCGGGTTAGAAGAGGGTATCAAAAGATAGACAACATTAAAATATTTGGATCGTATTCGCAGACTAAGAAGAAGGCGGAAAAGAGGGAGGACTGCAAAATGCTGGGTTTGGAGTGAAAGACCTGCTCTCGGCCAGAACACTATGAATGAATGAACTTATTTTCATAAAAACCGAGAAAATCTTTTAACTTGTTCTCACAATTATTGTATTAAACGAAATGACACAATAACTTTAAAAGAACCAAAGAACTACTAGAGGAATAAAACATAGTGCAAATTTAGGCCCAAGACTTTACAACAAAATCATACACAATTTCCCTCACCTCAGTAATGCTAATATTAAATACCGTAGTTTGTTAGAACATTTTTTTCTACTGAGCCAATAATTTTAGTGATATTTTAAAAATATGTTTGGAGCTTACTGGAAGTAAGACTACAAAGTTTTCGAAGGATTTTTTTTTTTTCGAAGGCTAACTCTGACCCCAATTTTTAAATAAAATATCAACTTAAAAATATGTTCTTTGAATATATTGAAAGTAAAGTCAGGTAAACAGTTCCAAGCATTCATTTTTTCAAAGCTGCATTGTAGATAATTTATTTTGAATTTTGGCATTTTAAAATTCACTAAAATTTCAAATTTAATTTTTGTTTTATTTAACGTTTTAAAACTGACATTAGGAGTAAGTGGCGTACATTAAATAAGTAAGCTGTAAATTTCTGAACAAGATGGGGTTATAGGCTATTTACTGCAAAAATCAGAGGTGAATCATCTTAAAAAGAAAATGTGGCGAATTGAGTTTAAAATTTCTACTTATCTACATATTAAATAAACTTCAGGCATTTAAAATCTCATTTTTAACACATTTAAAACTCGAATTCGGTTGAATCATTTCGTACATCGACAGAGGACATATCATAGTCAGCAAATATAAAATAAAAATATGCCCAAAAATCCATTTTAACTACAGAATGTCGTATTAAGAGAAAAATAAAATTCATCTTGGGACCAATCCAGCATAAATATTGCTTCAAACGCCGTTATAATCTTTTAAATAGTAATACAATCTTTTCTAATTCTTTTTTGACATTACACATCTGTTCTACAGATTGCCTTTTCTACCGTTTCTCCAAACACGAGCTCTGTTCATTCGGAAAGTACTATTACTTTGTCTTTCTCCTTTTATTAGTAAGTTATATTATGAGTACCTAGTTTCTTGTTGTGTTGTTTAGTTAACTGTTCGAAGACAGGTCTGAACCTAACAAGTGATACCAAGAAGGCATCACTTATGAGATACCTAGGCCAGGAGATAATGGGGTAGGGTGGCCATTCCTTTCCCCCTCCATTGCATACATCGCCGACTAGCTATATATTACACTAGTCAGACTTCAGATGCATACAAACAATAAATTGTTATTCCTCTGACACATATCATCAAGTGAGATATACTGCCTGATAATAGATGTACATATCAGCGAGAACCTCACCAGATGATGTACCTAGTTTATAGGTTATAAATTTACTTATATTATTTATTTGTCTCTAATTACCGGTAGTCCAGCTTTTCGACATTTCTTCCAATTGGCTATATTTCCACCACTTGTGATGTCCACATTTGGTTCATACATATTATATTCATACTGGCAGAGACAGTAACTTTCTTGAAAGTAGATGATGGTGATTATTATTATTATTATTATTATTATTATTATTATTATTATTATTGTTGTTATTGCTTAATTTGACTGATTCTGGTGATACGTATACACCAATCTGATATGTGAAAATCCTGTCTCCAGTAATCAGTAAAATAAAGATTACAGCCCCTTCTCTTTGTTTGCATCTTAAACTCACACTGGATGACGTTTACCCACTATGCGATGCCGACTGACAGATACAACTCATTCTACTCTGACATAAATCCTGACATTTCAAACAGTCCACCAGACTGTTTTTGTGTTGAACCAAAACACGTTACAGTCGTACCAAGTTAACGTCGTGAAAAATCCTGCTTTTCTCCTAGGAGCAGTGTTTATTTAAGCTAATCCTGCTCATTTTGTATATTATTTTTTTAGAGATGTTACAGTGCCAAGTTGACACAGAGTCACGAATCGGGCGGGTGTAACTCATGGATACTACGTAGAAAGTTTAAGGAAATCCATAAAAACCTTTGTATAGTACTTTTTTCTTATTTATGGCTCGTTCTAGAAAGTCTGTGCACAAAGACCCAAATTAAAATAAATAAATCGCAAGCAGACCTCAACTCTTGTCGAAGGTAGGCTAAACCTATGTAAAGTATATTATCTTTACTACAAAAATGTAAAAGTCTGCTTATAAATGGTTTAAAGATATTTTCATATTTTCATTTTACTAAGTTATTCGGTTAAGCTCATAAGAAAACAGAAAATCATAAAGTAAACAAAATTTGAATTATATAATTGTTACATATTTGATAGTAATAAAATAATACTCCAGTTGGTTGAAAATCAATAGTTGATGTCATAGCCTACTTTGTTATCACTAATTTAATCATTTAGAACTGCTAGACCAGAAATGAGTATTCGAGTGCATTTTCACTGCGTTCATGAGTGAAAACACTCGTGTGCACTATTCTGAAGATTGTCTAATCTCTAGGCATCCTTGACTTTCTTATTGCTGAAATCATTTGATGAGCAAACATCGACTCCAGCACTTAAATGTGAACTAATACATGTAATTAACCAAAGTTGTAACTTATATAAACAGAGCTTTTGTGAATCAGTTACAATATGACTAGCACGAGTGATATGAAACGACACTAAGGGTTTAATTTGAATCCTCTGTGGCAAAGCGATTATTTATTTTACGAGGTAGAAAATGAGGCACAATGTTCAGTTTGTGAAGAAGTTATTACACTTATTGCAACTATTAGAAAATTTCACTTATACGATGGTATAGTATGATTTATAAAGGAGCTACTGGTCAATGGAAATGTCGTAGCAGTGGACCTTCTGAATGGTCTTCGTAATGATAAACTTAGGATAGAAGTATGTTCATTTAATCCTAATTATTAATGTACTTCCTTCTAAAAATTGTTTTCATTTTAATTTATCTTTTAAAGAAGCACTTCCTTACTTAATGTTCCTTTTAGGTGTGCTGACATCTTTACATTCAGTTGAGATGTTTAAAATTGAAGTAAAACTCCTACAGTATAAATAATTTCATTGTCTAAACCAGTGGTCGTCAGCACTCACTCAAATGAGTAAAGAGTAAGCAGTGCAACATAATATGCCCCGTTGCGCAGCAGGAAGAGGGAGAGAGCATACCCGCCAGGAAATACGGACGCACCATGTGCAGTCTCTTTTCCGCGGGTAAGAGATATGCGAAATGTGTGGCGATTAAGTAACGTGACTGGGCACCTCTATGGCTGTACACTTGTAGTGAGGATCGGACATCATGTAATTCACCTTGATGCTCCTAGACAAAAACAAACCTCGTCTTTCTATGTATATGCTCTAGTTTGGTGAAAGAGAAAGCTGTTGCGTCATCTTGAAGGGATCATTCTTAGCTCAAAAATCTAGCAGCACGTTAATCTGAAATTCCTGGTGAAATTAAAAAAAAATTCCGCTGGAGTGTTTGAAACTGTTAACATGAATGTTTCAGTATGCGGCAATCAATGCACTGGAACGCACTCTCTTCACCAAGAATAAAAAAAAGCGAGGAAGATAAAACTGAAGGCAATACGGATCGATTTTTTCGATATCAAGAGCATGATCATGGTTTAATGGGTACCTGAAGCTAAAACCATAAATCAGAAGTAACGTCCTTACTATGCTGAGGGAAAGAGAGAGAAAAAAATAAGGGAAGAACTAGAGGATTCTGAATCAGAACATTGCCCCAGTTCACAACACCTCTTTCGTGAAGCAGTTTTTAGCGGACAAATACGTTCCTGTACTCGCGCTTCCTCCATATTGGCCAGATCTGAC
The DNA here is from genome assembly GCF_040183065.1 of Periplaneta americana. Classification (NCBI taxonomy): domain Eukaryota; kingdom Metazoa; phylum Arthropoda; class Insecta; order Blattodea; family Blattidae; genus Periplaneta; species Periplaneta americana. The sequence continues at coordinate 83,786,999 of NC_091119.1, forward strand.
CCCATATCACTTCTACTCTTTCCCAAAAGTAAAAAATGTATTGAAAGAAACAAATTTTCAGTCTGCTGAAAAGGTTAGAACAAAAACGACATACCTGTTGAAGAATATGACAGTTCACCAACGGCAACACTGCTTTGAACAATGAATGACACGCATGCAGCGGTGTATTAGGGGAAAGGCATTAAAGGTAAGTTCTAATATTTTGGCAATAAACCATATTTTTCACACTATTTCCGTTATAAAGGTATCCCTGTAACATGCCATAAAGACACTTGGGGGCATGGAGGTAGAGTCCCATGCTTTCCATGACCTCGGCACTAGAATGAGATGGTGTGGTCGGCACCACGCTCTGACCGCCTTTTACCCCCGGGAAAGACCCGGTACTTAATTTTATAGGAGGCTGAGTGAACCTCGGGGCCGTTCTGAAAGTTTGGCAACGAGAAAAAATCCTGTCACCAACTGGGATCGAACCCCGGACCTTCCAGTCCGTAGCTAGCTACTCTACCAACTGAACTACCCGGCCGCCCATTTCCGTTATATAACAGGCAAATTATGTATATACTAGTACTGATTGAAATACTATTTCAATTTAAGGGTTAATTATGTATTAATTCCCCTAGCTGCATAAATAAGTTATTGTGAATCTGTTTGACTTCTTTAAAATACTCTCCAGTAAATTTATCAGTTTATTACTCGTGCATTGTAATGTCTCTTTGGGCACTTCATATAGAATGTGCGTGATTTTGTACTTTTTTTTTTAATTTATGCCTATATCCATGTAGTTTCCAATACTCGCCCGCGCCGTAGCGTCGTAGTCTAAGGTATCCTGCGTAGGACTCGCATTACGGAATGCGCTCTGGTTCGAGTCCTCATGGGGAAAGAAATTTTCTTATGAAATTTCGGCCAGTGTATGGAACCGGTGCCCACCCAGCATCGTGATTCACTTGGGGAGCTACGATAAGTAGCGAAATTCGGTTGCGAAAGCCAGCTACAACGGCTGGGCAAATCATACCTCAAATCTGGTTGAATCATTTTCCAACTCTGCTTCGGCACGTGAAAGTGAGGCCAGGATTGTGGCGCCACATTATTATTATTATTATTATTATTATTATTATTATTATTATTATTATTATTATTATTATTATTATTATTATTATTAGCACGTATGGGTGAATCCAGAAATGAATAAAGAGTGTTAATTGGGAGGCCAGAGGGGAAAAGACCTTTGGGGAGGCCGAGACGTAGATGGGAAGATAATATTAAAATGGATTTGAGGGAGGTGGGATATGATGGTAGAGACTGGATTAATCTTGCTCAGGATAGGGACCAATGGCGGGCTTATGTGAGGGTGGCAATGAACCTCCGGGTTCCTTAAAAGCCAGTACGTAAGTATTATTATTATTATTATTATTATTATTATTATTATTATTATTATTATTTAAAAATAATTTTTGTATTAACAATATAGAAATCGATACTCTTCTCTATGCCGACGATCAGGTATTAATAGCAAACTCGAATATGAAAATTTCGGAGAAGAAAACAAAGGCATCAGCTTTTGTAGGAAAATATCCTGTTAGAAATAAAATAGCAATCAAAGACATGATAGTATTCAAATTCAAATTCAAATTCAAATTCAAATTTATTTACAATTTACATTTGAATTTACATTTGGATAGATACCCGAAATGAGCATATGCTCGTGCTCGGATACAGTCCAGTAGTCTACATAAATTTTACAGGGTTCAAATAATAATGCTGATGATATAAAATAATAGTAATAACAATAATAATAATCATTATTATTATTATTATTATTATTATTATTATTATTATTATTATTATTATTATTATTATTATTATAGAATAATCGTGACAGAAATGATACAAAGATTGTAATACAAAATAATTCATTAATAATAATAGTAATAATAATAATAATAATGATAATAATAATAATAATAATAATAATAATAATAATAATAATAGTGATAAAACAAAAATATTTACAATAATGAAATAAATACTAAGACGGATAAAATAAAATATAAAACGACTAGCGAGAGTTAACACAACTTAAATAAGCATATAATAACCGGAAAAAATGCCAAACTCGAAAATCAACAGAAAAGTTCGTTGTATCGCAGACGACAGCAACCGCCGTATTGACATTGTGTTGTGCGTTAATGGTAGTAGTGGGGAGCTGAATGTCTACGTAACTGCCGTTCTCTTCGAATCTTCTCGTACAATCATGGGAAGTTAATGCTGTAAAAACAAAATGTCTACGAGTCAAACTGTTCATTATTACCAGGATAAATATAAATAATACTAAAATATATTAATCGAGTTTCAGTTATAGATCTCTCCTTTTGTGCAAGAGGTATCATATCAAAATATTTTATGAATGGCGGGGAAAATATAAATTTCAATAACTTTCTAGTGACAAGTACAATCAAGTGTATCTGTGGCGATGCTAAGGAATCATTTATTGGAGATATACACTGTTATTAATTAAGAAAATGATCTATTTATATTTATTTCAATGTTTTATCTTATAGGTTACATGCATCAGATAAATACAATAAAAATTAGTACCATATAATGCTAGTAACACTTAAAAAAATTATAATATAATTTATCAAATATCATACAAACATTTTCACTTTATTTTTAAACTTAAGAATGTGTAAATTGCTTAGGTCTGGATTATTTTTCAATACTGAATTGTATAGTCTTGGTCCATAATTCCTACTGTGTCTTAATCCAGCTGTAGTGTGGCATTTAGGTTCTGCCAAAAGAGTTGGGACATTTCTTCTGGTGTTATGTATATGTTTTTCAGTTATAAAATTCATTCGATTTTTGTGAAAATAAGTTAGTAATGTATGTTTATATATTTGCTCAATTTTTAGTACTTGGAATTCAGAATAAATAAATTGTGTCGGATAATCAAGTGGTTTATGCAGACAAATTTTGATGATACGTTTTTGTAGTAATATTAATGGAGTTAAGATAGTCTTTGTCATTCCACCCCATCCTATTATTCCGTATTGAATGACTGATTGAAACAAGGCTAGATAAACAACACGGAGAACATAGATCGGCATATATGCACGAAGGGTTACAAAGTTGTGAATTATTTTCCGTAACCTATTATATAAATATGTTACATGTTTATTCCATCTTAAATGTTGATCAATGATAACACCTAAGTATTTTACTTGCGTGGATTCTGTCAAGGAAGAGCAATTGCAATCAATCAAGTTTATGTTACTGCAATTATGTATTTTTAAATTTGTATCCTTATCGAGTTTGATTTTTCTCAGACTAGAAGCCGTTAATGTAAAAGGAACTGCAGTTGTTTTTGAAACGTTCAATGAGAGCAAATTTTCATCTAACCATTTCTTAATTATATTTATACCTCTATTAGCATTTAGGTAGGCATCATTCCAATTCGATCCACTAAAAACTACGGCTGTATCATCGGCATATGCAAATATATCTCCAGATGTGTTTCCTATATCAATATTTAGCAAGTCATTGATGTATATTAAAAATAGTAGTGGGCCTAAAACTGTACCTTGTGGCACACCTATATTTATATTACGAATTTCACTGTGTTGGCCGTTAAATTTCGTTAATTGGGATCTGTTGCTTAAGTATGACTTAAATAAATTTAATGCGATTCCTTTAATACCGTAGGCATGAAGTTTAGAAGTGAGTATATTATGGTCTACAGTATCGAAGGCTTTTTGAATATCTAGAAAAACTCCTAAACATTTTTTACCCGAGTCTAATTCTTTGATAATCCTTGATGTTACGTTCATAATAGCGTCGTCCGTGCTCATGTTAGTACGGAAGCCAAACTGCTTTTGACTTAATAGACTGTTTTTTTCTAAGAAATTAATTAGCCTGCTTTTAATACATTTTTCTAATAGTTTAGAGAGACTTGGTAAGAGTGAGATGGGTCTGTAGTTACTGAGATTGTTTCTGTCACCAGATTTGTATATAGGTATTACTCCAGCACATTTAAGATCAGTTGGAAATACACCTTGTGATAAACACAAATTAAAGACATGGGTTAGTGGTTTCGATATAGGTTCAATAATCATTTTGAGTGTTCTAGTAGTGATACCATCAACACCCGGAGCCACATTATTTTTTAAAGTTTTAGCAATAGTTATAATTTCTTTATCACTTACGGGAAATATGAACATTGATGATGGTGATGATGATGATGATGATGATGGTGATGGTGATGGTGATGATGATGATGATTATGATGATGGTGATGATGATGGATAAGAAAAGGAAGAAGAGAGTCTTGTGTTTTTGTTTATTTTTGATGCTATATTGTGTCCTATGTTTGTAAAATGAGCATTAAATTCGTTTGCAATATCATAATGATTCTTAATAATTAAGCCATCTTTATTTACTATTTCCATAATTCTGCAGCTTTTATTTGTTGAAATGTTAGTAGCTTCGTTAATAGTCTGCCAAAATCTTTTGGGGTCATTCCTATTGTTGATAAATTTCTCTGAGTAGTAACTAACTTTCATATTTCTTATAACGCAAGTTAAGATATTTCTGTACCTTTTATATTTTTTTGATAAATCTTCATTCAAAGGTTCACGTTTTACTTTTTTGGCTAGTCTGTCTCTTGTGCGTATTGATTTAACAATACCCGAAGTAATCCAGGGTTTTATTTTTTTATATTTACTGGGTACATTATTACAAGTATGAAAGGTATATTTAGTTATTAGATCGCGGAGTATTTTGTAAAAATTTTGAAAACTAACTTCAGCGTTTTGGCAATCAAAAACCGTTTCCCAGGTCTCTAAGCTAATATTTGCGACTAAGTCTTTGTAATTAATATGTTGCTTGCAATTATTATGTGAATTTATGATGGGATCCTTAATAATATATTTAGTAGTGATAGTGACTAGTCCAAATACCATATAATGGTCTGTAATTGCACTATTATATACTCCAGATTTGAAATCTAAGTTAATAGATGTTTTGAAGAATATATGGTCAAGGCATGCATTATATCGAGTAGGAGCATTTAAGTATTTCAAAAAACCATATTCATGCATAATATTCAAATATCTGTTGCCAGAGTTATCTAAATTGTGTTCTAAAATTTGTATTTCAAATATGTAGGTTTCAACGTGGGATGTAATACAGGACGAGATCTCAATGATAAGTTACAAAGATTCCAACATATATGTGGAACTCTAAGAAGAACCCTGATTGGAAAGGTTAGAAAGGAGACTATCTTAAAGTTCTACAACATAATGGCCATCCCAACCCTTCTGTACGGATATGAATGTTGGACGTTGACTCAACAACCAGAAAAAAAGATGGAAGCAGCCGAGATGCGTTTTTTTGAGAGCGGTGACGGAATATCGGCTTATTGATCAAAGAGAATTGCAGACAGAAGATATTATTTCTACAATAAAAAACTATCAGATAAAATGGTTGGAACATGTGGAAAGAATGAATCAAGATCGATTCCCAAGAGCATTATTGAATTATTACCCTAAGGGCAGAAGAGACCAAGGACGTCCATGTAAACGATGGAGAGATCAATTTTAATTAACATTGAATAATATTTTAATATTTTAAGCTGTAAATTTTAATATTTTATAAAAACTCAATACAATTATAACATATTATAATATTTCACCTAAGCACAATACTTGAAGCCGGAAGAGGCCAAAGGCCTAAGACATAATGATGATGATGATGATTATTATTATTATTATTATTATTATTATTATTATTATTATTATTATTATTATTATTATTGTGATTATTAGGCCTATTATTATAACATTTTCATGCCAGTGATCCCAGTAACGGACTGTTTTAAACCTTTTGTTATCGGCTATGACTTCTTGCTGCATTGTTATTTTTCTGCATTAGGCCTACTTCTGTACCACTTGCATAAAACAAAATGTTTAAATAAGAGAAAATAACAAATAACCTTTTCAAAAATATCGTGGACTGTAATTTTTATTGTGCTGGCTTTTTCCTGACTTTATGTTCTAATGTCTCTTTTCTCCCCCCCTTTTTTTAGGTTCAGCAGGATTAAAACTTTTTCTTCAAGTGCTGGAAAGAGTTATGTAAAGCATTCCATGGGTTAACTGGAACCCTGCTGACCAAATGCGACATGCGAGGGGTAACGAAGTGAGAGAGCGATCACGCACTGTGCACTGCGAGGTCGGTGAGCATTCACTGTCATCTGCTTCCACAGTTATTGAACGTGCCATAAATTGGACTGTCTCTGTTCAAGTGGTAAAAACTGTCCAGTCGCTAATCTAGCTAGCCTCGTTTCATGCTATTTTTAGTAATGCATAGTTAAAGGTTACAAGATTTCATGGGATTTTTACGAGGTTATATTATGTAATTTTTCGACTTTTTTTTTTCCTTTATCTTTTTGAACAGCAGGCATTGCGCATTATTATGTGCTAAAAGAAGTAACATTAATTCCGTCAAATTTGCTTCAATGATTGCTTTAGTGTTTGGCAAGTGCTAGCATGATTTAAGATATAGATGACCAAAACGTTAATAGTGAATCTGTTTACAATGCATTTCTGACATCGACTCAACCCCATACCACCGCTGGGCTTGTAGTGTCTCTATACATATTCTAGTTGCCTATTAGCTGATATACGTGGCGGATTACAGTGTCGCTTTCAAAACCACCTACCTGTAATGAAGAGTGAGAGCAAGAGTTTTTTTTTTCTGAATACGGCGAAAACAGAAAGTGTCTAATTTGTTCAGAAGTGTTGCTTGGAACATTACGGCGCAGTATAAAGCGTCATTACAATTTATACCAAGTATGAGAAATTACATGGTATGTTGTTACAATTAGTCCTATTGTTATTTTTATTATTATTACATTTGGTGTGGGTATAGTATCAGTTTTTATGTGATATTTTTTAGCATTCAAACCCAGTTCAATATTAAGGAGCAAGGCCATCAGCAAAATATTGTCGAAATGTATAGTACAATTCAGGCATTCATAAACGAACTTATTCTCTTGTTTGAATATTTAAAATGCGAAATTACACAATCGTCCATGCTTAAATTCCCTCCCTAACATACTTACTAATAAACTCAATAATGTATTATACTGACGTCCTTGTAAGTCTAAAAGATCAACTTTGTGAGGACGGATTTCCTGACTTAAGACGTCTGAGCACGACATTTGTTTTTATGTTGATAATTTCTCGGTAAATGTAGAAAAAGGGCTAGGATAGATCTTCAAAGAGAAATTACTGATTTAAAATATGACGTTATCACTAGAGTCCTGCGTTTGGTTAATCTGAATACAAGTTAGATCTACATCGATCATACTATCTTCGCTTGGTAAGCATGTTGCAGTGAACAGTTCACGCTGCAATCTTCCCGCACGCTCCAGTGCTGTGTGTTTCCATCTATTTATTTATGTACCTGTGTGTATAAGTCGGTGAAGAATAGAAATACTACTCATGTATAAAACACCAGTTGGATTTAATAACAACTATGACAAAAGATTTGTGGAAAGAACTAGGGAAGGTCATTATAAATAGATAACGTAATCAGTGTTAAGATATTGTAAATAGTAAAGTCAGTATTAGTGAAAGTGTGAGATAAGTTTTGTAAATAGTAAAGTCAGTGTTGAGAAAGTGTCAGTTAAATAGTGTAAATAGCAATCAGTGTTCGTCAAAGTGCTGGTGTTAGTATAATGTGGGTAGTACAAAAAAATGAACAAAGAACAGAGTGCTGAGACTAGTTCAAGTCTAAAAGGGTTATTAACCATGTCACAAAAGTAGTATACACGACAAGCTCGCCTGGATTGGCTCACCAAGCGAGTACACTTGAGCCATCCCTGTCGAGGGGGTTCCAACCCCATCACAGGAGGCCTGTGCCCATCATGGGACATCATGGCTAACATTCATTCATTCATTCATACATTCATTCATTCATTCATTCATGACAAAAGTATTTATTTGAAGACAGTTTATATGCTATAACAGTTAATATTTACTAGGGACAGACAAAATAAAAACATTCAGGAGACAGCCCTATTATTTTCAGGAGTCACCAACCTTGTCCACACATACAATGAGAAAACTATTCGAGCTAAGAAAAAGATAGGCCTACATTTACAATATTAAATCTATGCAATGCAGACACACGCTCTCAGAGACTCTCTGAAGCTATGTACGACAACATATTGAGATGTGCAACAAATTTAAGGATATTAATTAAAAAATACATTCGAATTTCTTTCTACAATAGTTTTTGTTAACATTATGTATTAGTCGTAGCGACATAAAATAAATAAAAATCTTAAAAGATTTTGAACTCAATAAACAATTCAGGCGCCATATAAAATTGTTTAGTCGCCATGGCTACCTGGAGCCCGGAATTTGCATACCCCTGATTTTTACAATAAGTAAAACACATCTAGATACTTTAGATCTAATTAAAGTTTAGAATTAACAAATGAAAAAAAATATAAATATGAGCACAAACTTTAGATAGAACAAATTATGAGCGCATACTTTACAAGTCTCTACACCAGGGATCGGCAAAAATGTAATCGTGAGCACTAGAAATAGTGACGTCGCAGGGGCAGCGCAGTAAATTGTCTTTGCTTCACCCTCTTCCTTTCATCCAACTCCCCTACAACTCCAGTTCACAGGCATCTATCAGTGGCGGGTTACCCGATAAGATTTACATTGCTTCTTTCTCAAAACCTTCAAAGTGTGTTCGGAAACGAGTGTTTAAGGAAGAATGGGACGAAAAGTATTTTTTATGCATGGTGACAATGCAGATACCTCTTTTGTTCTAAAATTCCAATAGAGACTTATAAATCAAAGATCTAGCGACATTACGACACATTTCATAATGATTATTATGAAATCATAGGTAAGCATGAACATACCCAATGTAATTGTAAACGGAAATGTATACAGTAGAAAATAAAGACAAAACTAAGTTTCTTTTCGTAGGGCTGGAGGCGAGAAGCAATTAAAACGTTAAAAAACAAACTAAATTCAAATACCAGTTCCGGTACTAAAATATGATGAAACAAGATATGAGTCAAAGGGAAATCCATGCAAGTTATGTTATTGCTTTGAAAATCGCAAAATCATTGAAGTGCTATAATGAAGGAGAGTTTTCATTCAAACATATCTGAATAAGGTTCCTAACATTATTTGTCCCAAATAATCTGATGTTATAACAGTGTGAAATTATCCACACGGACAATACAAAGGAGGATAAGGAATATTGGAACACTAGCTGAACGAGAAATAAAATCAAAGATGCATAATAAGCACCTTAATCTCAAACAGCCTTAACCTTTGCTCCTCTCTCAAAGTGAGAGTCCAAGTTTCACATCCGACCGAATTGTAGAATTTCTACCGGTTACCCCTAACGAATGAATCAATGAATCGATGATGGATGGATAGATGGATGATTGATTGATTGATTGAATGTAGTGCGAGAGAAAGAATTATCAATTAAATGGTAGGCCTACGCTATGATAATCGCGTCCTTGCAAAGGCTTTTGGAACTCCTGCATTGCTCAATGTTGTCTGCTTTTGCCGTTCACTCAAAAAGAATGAGAAACGACTCGAATATTCGTTAAACCGAACGCTGAGACACACCACGAGGCGAAAGAACTTTACATATTAACTACAGCGCCAGGCGTTCAATATAGCAATATATTTTTCGTACCCAGTTGTGCACGGCTCTAATCTACACTGCGGACATCCCTGGTAGGGTATCGACAAGACGTAGGTCCACCTCAGAGACATCGCAAGACAATCAAAGGTAAAAGACAAATACAGAGTTACATGGAATGAAGATAATTTCCGTCAATTCCGGGAGTCGAACCATGAATTACTGTTTGGAAAGAACGTAAGCTGTTAATCACGAGTCACAGCGGCGGATTTCAATGTACTAATGTCAACTTTTTCAAATAGCAAAAATTTCTGCATATTATTCTTTAATAAACTTCACGCTGTCAGTGACCCATCAACTTAGATTAAAATTAATATATTTAATTTGAACCAGCTTACATCTGTGGCGCTTTCTATTGACTGCCATCATAATTTCAAAATTCCTTAAATCGGCTACCTAGGGACGGAAAATGTATGGATAGATGGATGAACGGATCGATTGAAGTATGCAGAGGACAGAACGTGCCCATATGAACTTAGGCTAATGCAGAGTGTCAAGTCTGTGGCTCAGGACCAGGGCGTTGGTCTTCTATCAGGGCGGTCCGGGTTCGATGCTTGGCCAGGTCGTGATGGAATTTGTGGTGAAAAAGCAAACGTTGCTGATTGTTTTATCGGGATACTACCGTTTCCACTAAAATCCCCATCTTCCCTCAATTTTGTCTATCATCTGCCATACATATAAAAGAGGTATGAGTAACGTCTTGGAGGTAGTATTACTTCCTGATTGTGATATAAAGAAGGTATTGGAGTTCGAGATCTGGGAGCTTATCAGATCCTTGTCCGAGAATGGGATCTGGCTCTGTTAGAGCCAAAGTAGAAATACTCACTTGTCAGGACTGACTTCACGAATGCCATTCGGACCACCGTTAAACTGGAACAACCATCGCTTATAGGGCGCACAATGGACCAATATAAGCCTAAGACGGCTTCGGTCCTAGAAAAGCTAGGCAGGCATTCAGCTATTCCAGTTGAACTTTTATTTGAACAAGAATGGTGAATAAAATTCTGCCTAGGCTCCCCCAGCCTTATCTCCCCTTCGAATTTTGACTTTAACGAGAATGACTCGTAAATTTTGTATAGAGCAAGTATGCCCAGTCAGGGCAACTCTAGCCTCCAAACGAGGTGCGACAGTGACGTAGAATATCTTTTATGCGTGCCTGCAAGGTATTCTCAGATTCTACGTCAATGTTGCACTTCGTTTGAAGGCTACGTAGATCTGCTCCGGCTGGATATGTCTGGTCTATAGTCTTCTTATTCACAGAAATTCCCTGCTGTAAAGTTGCCAGTTTTGTCTACCTCAACAAAAAAAAACCCTTGCTACGAATTTGTATTGCGCTTAACAGGTTTGAACACGGGAGCGTCACATTTCATGAAACACGTGGTAAAGTTTAGACCTTCCAGGACGACCGGCTTCTCATTGTGCTCTCCATTAAAGAATATGACTCCTACCTACATAATTATGTTTCTGATCTATCAATTTTACTATATGATTTGATGTAGAACTACGTATTTCTCGTCACTAGGTATGGGGATAACTTAGGAACTGACTGTCATATAAAAATACAAACCCTCCCATGCTCTCCTTATGTTCCCGTTGTTCTTATATTCTCCTTGTAATTCTCTTGTTCTCCTTATCTTTAATTTTTTAACCTTGTCTTCCCCTAGATCTCCTTATATTCCTCTTGTCCTTGTTATATTCGCTTTGTTGTCCTTGTATTTTCCTTGTTCTTTTTAAATTGTTTTTTACGACGCTTTATCAACAGCGATGGTTATCTCGTGTCTAAGTGAAGTGAAGGTGATAATGTCAGCGAAATGAGTCCAAGGTCCAGCGTCGAAAATAACCAGCATTTGCTTTTAATGGGTTGAGGGAAAACTCCGAAAAAACCTCAACCAGGATTTGAACCCTGGCCGCTTGTTTCACGTCAGCCATGTTAACCGTTACTCCATAGCGGTTGTCTGTGTTATTCTTAATATAGGCCTAACCCTTGTTCTAGTATTTCCTTTGTTCTTCTATAATTTCCTTTGTTCTTCTGATATATCCTTTGTGTCTTTGCACTCATTCATATTTCTACGTAAATATAATATGCAGTATAGTAAAACTATGTACTTGTCGATTTCTTTAACTCGATTTCCACATTCGCGTAGATCTCTTGTCAATGAAAACGAGAAGATCCCAGAAGTGAAATATTGTTAACGTGGCTCAATATACTTGTACAATCTCAATAATCTAATAAACTAAAGGAGAGATATAGTTATTCTTATGTGACAATCTTGCATTTTGCCGTCGACTGCTGGAAGCTGTGCAGATAGGTTACTTTCCCGTAAGCCACGCGGAGCAGAACGATGCGGCTGATTCAGTTGACAACTTATTGTGAGAAGAGGAGAGAGGAGTTGGTAGATGGAAATCCAATTCCTACAATGTCTTGTTGTAGTATTGATGTCTTCATTTCCATTGTGGAAAGTATGATCGTGAGTTTATTTCTTGCCGCTAATCTAAAACCAATAGACAAATACCTAACGAGTGAAGTTATTATATTTCATGTACAGACTCCGCGAATGAGTAAATCTATTAAATATGAAAGAAAGTGATTCAATATTTCAGAAAAAAGACTGCTACACATATGGATGGACAGATAAACGTAATTTTATTTAAATTTATACTGTGTTAAAAATGTGAAGAACTCTGCCCCAACACAAGTCCGTAATCATTTGGACTTCACAGAGACATGACGATTACAGGTAGGAAGAAGGTAAGTTAGAATTACTATTATATGTGATTAGCACAATATATGAAATCGAAAGAAGTAACATAGATCATCATATTTCTAACACACGGACAGTCATTCATCCACTGTGACTCAAACCAACAATCATGGCCTCCATTCAATTTTAAATATTCGCGTCTTATCCGTTGTGTACATCGTGGTCGGCTAGCGTGTCAAACCAGAGTATCTATATTAGATAGATTAAAAAGGAAACAAATTAAATCCATGGAGGGTTACTGTTAAATTTGTAGATTTGGTAAATCGCAGCCTTTAACAGTTTAACTTAACGATCTGTGAACTATTGACTGATTAATCAATTTATCAAATATCCCCTAGATGTCATCACACTCTCATGTACATGTTTATGTATTATTATTGATTATAATTATTATTTAACTAGTGGCTTGTGCAGCAAATACTGCTGCAAACTAAGTTCGTTAGACGTCCAAATAAACATTTTTCAGATTTATTTTCAATGAAGAATACTTCTCTTTTTTATAGTTATTTGCTTCCATAATAATGAAACATACTCCCTCTGAATGGACATTTTTAGGCCAAATACTTTTTCTTGAACCTATCCAACTTCAGTTTTTTAGTTTCAACGCGAAAACGCAAGTATTAATGTCAGGACGATAGCAGTGGATATTTCAGGTCATTGTGGATTGTAGGCAAAAGTTAAAAAAAAATGTCAGGTTCGCTAAGCTTTTGAACAATAGCATTTTCGTATAGCTGCTGCATGTAGAACTTGAAATGTAGAGCGTAAAATCATTTTATCCTACTAAGAGATCTTGCTGAAATGATCTGGAGACAACAAAATTTTCTAGGCCTCTTATTTTATCAGTAAGTAATACCTTTTTATTTTTCCTTAGGAACTGTAATTTTTGCGCTCTCTCGAGCCAATACTTACTGAAGACAATGACACATATCAATATCTACACTACACCGCCATTAAGTATATGAAAAAGACACAACCCCACTGGGTTAATAAGTATAAAAATATTTGATTTTTAATAACAATATTATTATCTTACTTAAGTTTTGTAGTTGTATATAGCAGCCACTCAGTAAATTATAGAAATGAAGATCTAAATTAAGATATTCTCTGCATTTACTTACATAACCACAAAACGTTTCACTTTCATGTCATCAATATAGCATCAATATTATGTACAATTAATGAAAAAAATAGATGCCTCATGATAACTATAATAATATTTAATTTCTAATGGTAATAATATCATTAGACTCAACCTCAAGTTTCGTAGATTTGAATATCCAATACATAGCTGTACTCAGAAAATTATACACTGCAGAATCAGTTTTTAATAACAAATTGAATTGAGCTCTAAACATGTCTGCAATCCTGCAGGTCATGGCCTTCGTGTAATAACCTATTGTTTATTGTAGTGTGTGTTTTGTTCTGAAATTCAATCAAGTCGGCCGTGATTGAATAAAATTAGTTCTCAAAACTGACAACAGTTGGATTTTGGAAAATAGGAAAATTATGTAGGAAAATTGACATTTCACTGAAAACTACTACTTTTCCGAAATACTTTGAATGCCAGGCATGAAAATGAGGGGCCACTCATTAAAATCCGTTCAGCCGTTTTCCCGTAATTTCCATTACCAGTTCAAATTATATATATAGATTTATATCCCAGCCCATAGCTGAACATGGCAACCTCCTTTTCCAGACATAAAATATATTACGTTCAAGAGGTTCTCCCACCTTAGACCACGCGGCTACGGCGCAGGACATACAGCTGCTACCAAACGTTTAAGAATACCCCTTCAAAAGTGAGGTTTCGTTTCTGACTTTATATTTTTGTAAAACACTCTGATCTTTAAACTGGGAACAAATGTCTGTTAAAAATTAAGTTTTTACTTTAAACCCAATCTCTCTATCTTTCAAACTGTGGATTATACAACAATTTTTCTCTTATAAAAACTTATTGAGAAATTAAATTTTTGTAGGAAAAAAAATAATTACTCCAGAATGAATGTACTTAGATCAATGAATCTTGGGACAGAGTTAGACATCTGAAATGTTTCTTGTGAAATTATCGTTCACACATTGTAATGCAGATTTTTTCTTTATTTTATTTAGGAAAAATTACCAGTTTGTAAAATTGTCTTGAGTTTGAAATTCGCGGCAAATTTATCAGGGACGCCTCTGTCATTTACATCATAACATTGGGAATTGGTAAAAACTTCTCAATCAGCTTATTCCCTCCTTTTTTAGTAAACAGCTGTGGAATTTATTACAAGTATGGAAATATTCCAGTTCAGAAGCTCGGAGAGTGCAGTCGGGTTTTTTGTATGCTCCGTGGTGCGAGTTACTACAGTCTTAACAATGGGTAGAAACAAGGGTGCAAACTGTGAAGGAGGGAGTGGGAAGGATCAGGACAGTCAGATTATTTCCACACTCAAACTTATGTTTGAGGATCTTAAATCTTCAGTGCAGATGGAGGTGAATGAACTAAGAAAATCAGTTGAATTCATGTCTTCCAAGTTTGATAGTCTTAGAGAGGAATTGGCGCACACAAGACATGAACTCAACTCCACGCAGGAGGAGATGAAGAGGCTAGTGAAAGAAAATGACCATCTTAAGCAGGAAGTGAGTGATCTGCAGCAGTACACACGCAGAGACAATATAATGTTATTTGGAGTTCCGGAGGTCGATGAACAATCAACTTATGAAGTCATTGACCAAATATCGGAAGTCATAGGCGGTAGTGAATTGGTGCAACATGATGTAAGCATAGCACATCGTATACCATCCAGGCCAGGAAAGACGCGTCCTATTGTCATCCGCTTCACAAAGAGGAGAAGTCGTGATGAATGGCTCCAGCTGTTCAGGAACGAGGCCAAGAAAGACGACAGCGGCCCTGGGATTGCGACAAAGAAAGTCAACAGGGAACTTCCGGAAGGAAGAATCACAGCAGGTGACCAACTGACAGCAGTGACCAGAGACCTTTTGAACAAGACAAGGGATGCAGCACGACTGAAGAATTATAAATTTGTATGGACAAGAGACGGTAAGATATTTGCAAGAAAAGATGAAGCCAGTCCCGTGAGTAAAATCACTAATGTTGACGATGTAAATAATTTGTAAATACTATTGTGTCGGTAACCACGTTTAATTATACAATATAATTGACTTAAAAATGGCTAGTAATACTATATTAAATGAAATCCATCAGTGCAAATTTAATAACAATAATAACACAATGGTTTTTAACGATTTACTTCACTGCAATGAGTATATTACCAATATTCTATCAGATCTTAAAATATTTCACTTAAACATTCGTAGCATCAACAAAAATTTTTCCGAACTCTGTGTTTTACTTAATAATTTTTCCTTTTACTTTGATATTATAGTTCTAACTGAAACCTGGCTTGATCATGACTCTGGCTATGATATTAATGGTTATAAAAAATTTGTTAAAAGTAATAAGTATAATAAATGTGATGGTATAGTTGTATATTTCAAGGAAAACATCGTAGTGTCTTTAAGTGATATTGACATTTCCCATTGCAACGCTATACATTTTCAATTAACACTTATTAATGATACTCTTGTTAACCTAACTGCAATTTACAGATCTCCAAAACTATGCAAAAATGAATTTCTGAAAAATTTTGAAAGCTTCTTGTCAATATACAAAGATTTAATCAACCATGTTATTCTTGGTGACATAAACATTCAAATTTTAGAAAATAGATTAGATAATTTTGGCAACACGTATTTAAATATCATGCATGAATATGGATACGTGAAATACTTAAATTCCATTACTCGTCCATCATCCAATTCATGTCTTGACCATATTTTCCTAAAAACGGGAAATAACTTAAATTTTATACCTGGAGTATATGCAAGCGCAATAACAGATCATTATATGACTTTTGCATTGTTGTCAATCAGTAATAAAAGTATTAGCAGAGAAGCCACTGAACCTTCGGACAATTATAAGCTAATTATAAACCATAAAAGCCTATTATCAAATATTAATAATATTAATTGGGAATCTATATTCTACAATGAAGACGCAGATACATGTTTCGATAATTTTTATAAAATACTCTGTAACCTAATTTGTAAATATTCTAATCATGTCCCTCTCAAATTCTCAAGTAAGTACAAAAAAATTAAACCTTGGATTACCACAGGTATTGTTAAATCAATACGATCTAGGGATAAGTTAGCTAAGCAAGTTAAACGAGACCAACAAAACAATGTTTTATTAAATTACTACAGAAAATATAGAAATATTCTCACTAATGTAATAAGAAATCAGAGAATCAAATATTATTCTGAAAAATTTAACAAAAATAAGAATAATCCAAAGCAATTTTGGAAGACCATAAACGAAGCTACTGACACCCAATGTAATAAAAATAGTATATTAAAGACAATTATAAGTCGAAATGGAATAACAATTGAAAATAATGAAACTATCGCAAATGAATTTAACGATCATTTTACTAATGTAAGTCATGACATCGTATCTAATATAAAAAATAAAGTATTTGGTACTCATCACTATAAGCTTTATAATAAAAGTATATCATCTATGTTTATGTTTCCTGTAAACGAATGTGAAATCATTAATATTGTAAACAGTTTAAAAAATAATGTGGCTCCTGGTATTGATGGTATTACAACAAATACCCTGAAACTTATTATCGAAGCTATTTCTAAACCACTTGCCTTTATATTTAATTTGTGCATATCTCAAGGTGTATTTCCCTCAGCCCTAAAACATGCTGTGGTGATACCAATTCACAAGTCTGGTGACAAAAGTAATCTTAATAATTACAGACCCATTTCACTATTACCCAGTCTCTCTAAGGTATTTGAAAAATGTATAAAAACACGGTTAATAACATTTTTAGAAAAAAATAAACTACTAAATGATAATCAATTTGGTTTCAGAAAGAAAATTGTGCACTGATGATGCTATTATGGCAGTTACCTCAAAAATAATTCAAGAATTAGATGTAGGAAATAAATGTCTAGGAATTTTTCTAGACTTACAAAAAGCTTTCGATACGGTCAATCACAGTATACTTTTGAATAAAATGGATAGATTAGGAATTAATGGAATTGCTTTAAAATTATTTAAATCTTACTTACGTAACAGAACTCAAGCAACTAAAATAAATGATCACCTTAGTAAATCACGTAACATTGATATAGGTGTACCTCAGGGGACGATTTTAGGTCCTGTTTTGTTTTTAATATATATCAACGATTTACTTAAAATTGACATTGAGAAATATTCTGGTACTCTGTATTCTTATGCTGATGATACTGTGGTTATATTTAGCGGTTCGAGTTGGAATGAAACTTATCAAAATTCTAACAGTGGTATTAATATTATTAAAGAATGGCTGGATGCTCACTTACTTTCTTTGAACGTTTCTAAAACAAAATTAATACCATTTTCATTAACATCACATGGCCTTGAGCAACTAGAAATAAATAATAATATAAGTATAACTATACATGATTGTAACCTACCTACTTGCTCATGTAACGCTTTGAGTATATCCTCACAAGTTAAATATTTAGGCATTATTATTGACCAACATTTAAAATGGGACAAGCATATCTCCTTTCTGTGTAACAGATTGCGTAAAACAATCCACAAATTTTCCATTCTACGCTCTTATTTACCTGTTTATGTTCTGCGTACTGTGTACTTAGCTCTGTTTCAATCAATAATTCAGTATGGTATTTTAGGTTGGGGAGGAATGGCAAAATCGACTCTCCGTCCTTTAAATCTGCTCCAAAAAAGAATTATCAAAATTTGTCTATATAAACCTTTTGATTACCCAACAAAATTAATTTTTCAGAAATTTGGCGTATCAAATCTAGAACAAATTTATAAACAAAAATTGCTGATTTACTTCCATAAAAACCACAATAAATTTAAATATGATCCTCATGAATACCAGACGAGACAAAACTACAGTTTCTTTCTAAATACTCCCAAATGCCACACAACTGCTGGATTAAAACACAGCAGAAATTTTGGACCCAAAATATATAATACATTAATTAGAGCTTACCCTGAGCTAAGTACACTTAACACACATAGATTTAAGAAACAAATCAGATTAATTATTTAATTGTTTAAGCCAATTGAGTTAAAATTGTTACTCTAATATTCATGTACTTCTGTATTTTCTATTTGTATATAGACCCTGTTATTACATGCTGTATGTATTTTACCATTTATTAATGTGATTGTGCTCAATGAACTCTCGTAATTTTGTGATATATTTTGTATAACTGATCTGAACTGCGCCCGAGCACGAGCTTCTGCTCTTTCGGGCTGCAATGCCTAATGTAGCTCAAGTGTATAGTATTAATAAATATTATTATTATTATTATTATTATTATTATTATTAGATTTATTCCTTGAAGAAAAGTGAGTATGGACATGAGGTGACAGATTATTGTAATGTGGAAGAATGACCTGAGATAATATCTACATTCATTGATATAAGTACATCCATTCTGAAGTAATTAATTTTTTCCTACAAAAATGTAACTTTTCAATAAGTTTTCATAACAGAAAAATTGTTATATAATCCACAGTAAGATAAAGAGATTAGGTTTAAAGTAAAAACTTCATTTTTCAAAGGCATTTGTTCACTTACAAAGATCAGGGGGTTTCACGGAAGTATAAAGTCAGGAGTGAAACATCACTTTTGAAGGGATGTCCTTAAACTTTTGGTAGAAGCTGTATTAGATACAATGGAAACCTGTAATTGAAAACATTGCAATTGATACTTTCAATTACAGAATACTTAACATTAACTCAAACATTATTGGATAGACTTCACCTCATACAAAATCTAAGGTAGGTAGTGTTTAAATTCTTGTTGCTAAAAATAAAATAAAGAGAAATTTTATTTACATCTGTAAAAAAAACAATAATTACAGTTAAATTTCATAACGTGCTGAAGAATTCTGAGTTCTCTTCCTCTATACCAGTTTGCCAATGTCCGATTGAAGACCACATGTCCTTGCTCTCGAAGACTCAATGACGTGAAAATGTATCATGTTAGCATGCGACACAGATAATGATACTGTTCGTATTAGAAAATAGTTGCTCATATGAATAAGTGTAACGGAACATACACAGTAAATGTATTGTAAATGAAGACAGTTCAGAGAAAGTTTAGTCTGATAAAGATCTGTATAAAATAAGTCCTACTTTGCGGTGACACCTACATAATGTAATGTTTTGTACTTGCAGGTCTGACTGTAGAAATTTCAGAGTTTTTGCCAGATTGAATTACAGAAAGTCGCTAAGAACGCATACATACATTTCAATTTTTAAAAAATTCTCATAAAATGGTTCCTGGAATTCTTCAATTAGACCTATTTATGTCTGTAGTTGATGTAGGCTTACAAGTGGATATATAAAAATATTCATGTCCACAGTCTTAGGAGAAAAGAAGTTCTTTCAACCAGAATGTAACACTATCACATATCACACAGTAATCTTTGCGTTTTACTTCCCTCTAGAGAAGTTGGCGGATGGAGGTGAAGATGTTAGACGCATCGCTCCAAAAGCGACAGTTTCGCGTTCCTTATCATGTTGCTGCAGAAAAATGAAGTACACTACTATACATCGCCAAGCAATGTGTTATTAAATTATGTAATGTAAAGAAATCTGACGGTTCAATAAAATTGTTGTTTAATCAACTGTCCGAAGACCGGTGTGAACCTCACAAGTAATGCTAAAAAGGTACCACTTATGAGGAATCTAGACCAGGAGAAACTGAGGAATGTGGCCAGTTTCTTTACACCTCCATTGCATACATAGCCGATTAGCTACATATTACACTAATCTGATTTCAGATGCATACAAACAATTGTTCTCCCTCTGACACATATCGTCAAGTGAGATGTATTGCCCGATAATAGATGTTCATATCAGCCAGAACCAATTATTTCACTAAAAAAGCGTCGATCGTGCTATAGACATTGCGCTAAAGAATAAAGAAACTAACGGGTGTTCATCATTCAGTTTAACCCGGATGTTATTTTTATTAACTTAATTTACTGACATAGGCCTACTTGCTTTAATTAATTATTAAAAATACAGTAACCAAATTGTACTCAGAGAATGAAATATTCGCTCTTTTCTCTTAAATATGTGCAAATTATGTTGAAAAGGTTGTGGGAAATTGCGTGCAGTTCATTTTGCAATCGGTACCTTATGTCGTCAGGATTTTCCTCTGTGAAAAGTATGTATACTTCTTGTCTATTAAATACTATGTGTTTGCACTCTTTCACTAACTTAAAAATAGTTTGTAATAAAGGTACGTGTACGAAATCTTCTCTTGCAAGATTTGTGAAGACCACCGGCGTGACTCAGTCGGTCAAGGCGCTTGCCTGCCGGTCTGAAGTTGCGCTCGGGCACGGGTTCGATCCCCGCTTGGTCTGATTACCTGGTTGGGTTTTTCCCGAGGTTTTCCCCAACCATAAGGGAATACCAGGTAATCTATGGCGAATCCTCGGCCTCATCTCGCCAAAAACCATCTTGCTATCACCAATCTCATCGACGCTAAATAACCTCGTAGTTAATACAGCGTCGTTAAATAACCAATTAAAAAAAAAGATTTGTCAGAATGTTCTTTCATGCAACTATCGCAAATGAATATTCTTTGATCTAAATTACGTCGAATTCTCACCGAATTACAATAAATTACACATAACAATTAGCGTATCAAACTAGCATCACATAACTACTCAACTGCGCACGAAAATGCGAGCTAGAATGACTCGCTGCGGCCGACATTGTCCACGCCGGGAACACAGTTGAACCAGTTTGGGCTGTTTCCGTTTAATTTAACCGGCAGACACCCGATACAAGCAGAGCAAGAAAATAAGTTGAACAACCGAGGCAAAGGGGGTGTAATGATATCACATAGCCTGAAATTAAAATGATTTTGTTTGTGATTCAGTTTCACAATAATTAGTCAAATTGCAAAGTTTTGAAAGCAACGAATGTAAAGCAGAAACTGCTGCTGAATCATATTAAAATGGTAGTTCAGTAGATACAAATGAGATGTTTTTTCCAATATTAGGAAATAGGCGTGGAATCACTAGTGGCAAATGAGTAATTCGCCATGAAAAATATATGCTTAATTCACAAAGCCATGCAGTATAACGACTGCACTTCATTTAAAGTAGGCCTAATTATATTTCCGTCTGTGGCTTATCTATTTCAAAATATTCTTTTTAATTTGGTTTTGATAAACGTTTTCGCTCTATTTTGAGCATCTTCAGGTCTTATAATTAGAACATAAGTTATGTTAACAATTTAAGTATACAAAATACACGAAAATATTGCATGTACGTTAGGCATAATTTACATGACATGAAGTTAAAGCTTGAAAAAAATGGTCGACGTTACAGTAAGTGATAACTGACGTTAAAAGATACCAATCTAAAAATGTGCAAGTTAAAAACAAGATTGAAATATCTTGAAGGAGTGTTTACTTGTAAAATCCATGCTTCAGCCTATACTGTTCTCCAACCAGGATATTAACCGTGAAAGGAATGTGCTTACTATTGTGTCATCTACTGGAGGGAAGTAGATAGATAATATTACCGTTATAACGTCAGTTTAAAAAAACATGCGCTCTCCTGCATATGTTATTTCCTGTATGGAGAGATTAAAGGGCCAGGAGATTAACCGTGATCTAATTTTGTAACTGGGGTAGTATAAATATGTGTGTATCAGTGTTATCGTTTGTGGTTTGAGAGTTAACCAATGGAGATGCGTGTACCCACGTGTGTGACCTTATGACATCTTATGACATCAACATTCATTCACAGCATTTCCCCGCTGCGTCTCATTCCCCTGAGACTTTCTCCTGGTTGGAGTACAGTAGCTAACAATATTTCAGTGGAAATAATGTAAATACATTTTCATTATTTTTTGACAATGTTGAACATTTGTAGATTATCGTTTATGTGTTACAACATATTTTATAACATTGATTTTGTTTTAAAATCATTAAAAAGTTAAATGTACTGTGGATATTGCTAAATAAGTACAATTAGTCGTGACAGATTGTTGTCACAGTATGTCGATTATTCTGACTTGAATAATGTCTTGCTAATATGTGACGTTCTGCAATATAAGTTAAATAATTGTGAAAATGATATTAAAGAACTGAATTTTGTAATGAAAAATTTTAAAGGTCGAAAAATTGTTAATTTATTATACTTACGAGGATGCGATGTTTCATGGTTTTCTTCAAGTCATATATATCAAGACGACTGTGCTCACAGTTATAAGTTAACTGTGACACACTGTGGCAACCATCTCTCACGACTAATTGTACATATTCAACAATTTCCACGGTATATTTAACTTTATAATGATTTTAAAACAAAATCAATATTATAAAATATGCTTACTTACTTACTTACTTACAAATGGCTTTTAAGGAACCCGAAGGTTCATTGCCGCCCTCACATAAGCCCGCCAGCGGTCCCTATCCTGTGCAAGATTAATCCAGTCTCTATCATCATACCTCACCTCCCTCAAATCCATTTTAATATTATCCTCCCATCTACGTCTCGGCCTCCCTAAAGGTCTTTTTCCCTCCGGTCTCCCAACTAACACTCTATATGCATTTCTGGATTCGCCCATACGTGCTACATGCCCTGCCCATCTCAAACGTCTGGATTTAATGTTCCTAATTATGTCAGGTGAAGAATACAATGCGTGCAGTTCTGTGTTGTGGAACTTTCTCCATTCTCCTGTAACTTCATCCCGCTTAGCCCCAAATATTTTCCTTAGCACCTTATTCTCAAACACCCTGAACCTATGTTCCTCTCTCAGAGTGAGAGTCCAAGTTTCACAACCATACAGAAGAACCGGTAATATAACTGTTTTATAAATTCTAACTTTCAGATTTTTGGACAGCAGACTGGATGATAAGAGCTTCTCAACCGAATAATAACACGCATTTCCCATATTTATTCTGCGTTTAATTTCCTCCCGAGTATCATTTATATTTGTTACTGTTGCTCCAAGATATTTGAATTTTTCCACCTCTTCGAAGGATAAATCTCCAATTTTTATATTTCCATTTCGTACAATATTCTCGTCACGAGACATAATCATATACTTTGTCTTTTCGGGATTTACTTCCAAACCGATCGCTTTACTTGCTTCAAGTAAAATTTCCGTGTTTTCCCTAATCGTTTGTGTATTTTCTCCTAACATATTCACGTCATCCGCATAGACAAGAAGCTGATGTAACCCGTTCAATTCCAAACCCTGCCTGTTATCCTGAACTTTCCTAATGGCATATTCTAGAGCGAAGTTAAAAAGTAAAGGTGATAGTGCATCTCCCTGCTTTAGCCCGCAGTGAATTGGAAAAGCATCAGATAGAAACTGACCTATACGGACTCTGCTGTATGTTTCACTGAGACACATTTTAATTAATCGAACTAGTTTCTTGGGAATACCAAATTCAATAAGAATATCATATAATACTTCCTTCTTAACCGAGTCATAAGCCTTTTTGAAATCTATGAATAACTGATGTGCTGTACCCTTATACTCCCATTTTTTCTCCATTATCTGTCGAATACAAAAAATCTGATCAATAGTCGATCTATTACGCCGAAAACCGCACTGATGATCCCCAATAATTTCATCTACGTATGGAGTTAATCTTCTCAAAAGAATATTGGACAAAATTTTGTACGACGTCAACAAAAGTGATATTCCTCGAAAGTTACCACAGTTGGTTTTGTCCCCCTTTTTAAAAATAGGTACAATTATGGACTCCTTCCATTGTTCTGGTACAATTTCCTTTTCCCAAATAGCAAGTACAAGTTTATAAATTTCGCTATATAATGCACTCCCACCCTCTTGTATTAATTCTGCTGGAATTTGATCGATACCTGGAGACTTGTACTTTTTCAGATTTTCTATCGCAATTTCGACTTCTGAAAGCGTGGGTTCGGGTATAAATGGCTCAGCAGTTTGTATTTCAATTCCGTCCCGATCATTTCTATTTGGCCTATGTACATTTAGTAGTTGCGCAAAATAGTTTTTCCATCTGTTTAGGATTGATGGAGAGTCTGCAAGCAAGTCACCATTCTCATCCTTGATCACGTTTACCCTTGGCTGATATCCGTTCTTAAATTCCTTTATACCCTTATATAAATCTCGAATGTTTTTATTCTTACTATTTGTTTCTACCTCATTCAGTTTTTCCTTCAAGTAACCTCTCTTTTTATTCCTAAGTGTACGACTTGCTTCCCGTCTTTCATTGAAATAATTATCTCTCTTCTCCTCAACTGGATCCTGTAAGAATTTCAATTTTGCCTGTTTCCTTCTTTCTACTACCATGCAACAATCTTCATCAAACCACGGTTTCTTTTTCTTAGTTTCATAATAACCTATGCTCTGCTCAGCTGCAATTTTGATACTATCTCTGATATTTTCCCACACGCTATTAACATCTAATTCTTTCTCAACTTCGTCGGAACTTTCTAAAGTGGCAAACCTATTCGAAATTTCGACCTGATAATTTTGCTTAGCTTCCTCGTCCTTTAATTTCAAAATATTGAATTTAGTAATATTAACTTGCTGCTCTACTCGCTTGGCTACTGATAATCTTTCTCTTAATTCTCCAATCACCAAATAATTGTCAGAATTACAGTCTGCACCCCTGAAAGTTCGAATATCTACTATACTAGTATGTCTCCGTTTATCTATCAAGATGTGATCTATTTGGTTGTGTGTCAATCCATCTGGAGAAGTCCAAGTATATTTATGTATATCCTTATGGGGGAATGTTGTACTTTTGACAATTAAATTTTTCGATGTGGCAATGTTGACTAATCTAACTCCATTGTCACTACTAATTGCGTGTAGGCTCTCTTTTCCAATAGTTGGTCTAAAAATATCCTCCCGTCCTACTTTAGCATTGAAATCCCCCAATAAAATTTTCATGTGATATCTAGGGAACTGATCAAAAGAATGTTCCAATTCCTCACAGAAGCTATTCTTTATATGGTCGTCTTTCTCTTCTGTAGGGGCGTGAGCATTTATAACTATGATGTCGCACCATCTACCCTTAAGTACTAAATATGATAACCTGTCACTGATAAATTCGACCTTTTTTACTGCTGATTTTATTCTTTTATGAACAAAGAATCCTGTTCCTAATTGGTGATTATTGTTTCCTTCCCCATAATACAACAAGTAATCTCCTATTTGTGATATGCCATTCCCATCTAACCTAACCTCTTGTACTCCTACGAAGTCTATTCTATATCTAGCTAGTTCTTTTGCTGCTAATGTTCCCCCTCCTGTTCTATAAAGACTAGTTACGTTCCAAGTGCCAAATCTCAAATCCTTATTCCTTTGCTGTGGTCGTGCCAGAGAATCAGTCCTATTCCGAGGCTTATTATAGGGATACGTAACAAGCTGTTTTTTACGGTGATGGGTTGTTATTATAAAATATGTCGTCACTTAATTAACTTACTTTCTTATAGTTATTTTTATGCACATTAGTTGACATATAAAAAATGGTATGTTAAGTACAAATCATAATTGTGTGTATGCATTGACCAACATTTTTTATTATGCTACCGTGACAACCATATTGCTTTCTATTCTGGAATACGACGCTCCTATTTTCACCTGATACATTTACAAGTCTGGGACGTAGCCCCCCCCCCAAATTCCAATGCATGCTTCAGTTGTTACTATTAATACGTATGAATATAAGTTACGTATGTTACATATTTACTATTTCATGCATACAAATCATAAATAATAGGCCTATATGCATAAAACTTTTCCATCTTGTTTAATTTGAATCATGTTTTCGATTTTCTTCACAGTAATAGCAGTGCAATGCTCCATTAATTATCTTACTCATCGTAACTACACGAACTCTTAAACAAGTAGCATAGCCATGTAGTCGAATTATAACATTAATTATTATTCGTAATTGTAGTCGGCAAGCAGTGGCTTTGCCGGTTAGTTGATAGCCTTTTACCGAGGCGACCGGGGTTCGATCCCTGGTATGCCATGGAATTTGTAGTGGACAAGCGGCTTTGAGGAAGGTTTTTGGATGAGTATTTCGATTCTCCTGTCAATTCATTATACCATTACTCCATCATCATTAAAATAGCCCCCTGATGTATGCGACGTTCTGGCCAAGCCGCACAGATTATTGTCATTGATCCACAGAAGGGGCTTCATACATGATCGACTGCAAGTCCCGAAAACAGGGTTAGAGAAGACGGAAAGAAGAAATTGTAGATGGTTTTATGGAACAATCTGTTGTGATTATGGTGACTAACGTTATTAATGTTTGATTTGTAACTTGGTTCTGTATTCATATAGCCTAGGGGAGACCCGGCAAAACGAATAACCCGGGCAAAGAGAATAATGCATATTTCTTAGAAACGCCAACAAGTAGCGCTTTCTTCTATGTTGGGGAAGAATCCCAACCAGATTTTGCAACTGGAACTGACTTGTCGTCATTCTAGCTAGTGAGAGAAGAAGTCAGCGTGTGTTTGAAGAAAATTGACTGTTTTCTTAAAATATTTCAAGGTAAGAGAAACAAATGTACAGTTTCCCTGGAAAAGGATGAGACGATTGAATATTCCTAAGTCTCAGATGTAAGATACTGCGCATGATCGGAGACCAGAGCACTGATACACAAGATAACGAATATTGAGTTACTTAAATGCAGGCTATTTGGTTTGTTACTACCATCGTTCCGAAATTCACTTCAAATACTGCAAAAAATATGATAATATTACGTAAATAAAATATAAATATATACGTAAATCGTGTAGTTAAATCGACAATGGACCTTCATGGCTAGCTCGACACTCCGCACAGAAAGGAAACCTTTCGTGTCGTTTCAATAGCTCAGACGCTAAGACTTCTGCCTTGTGTGTAGAAAAGAGCGAGTTCGATTATCAGTCTACATCAACGATTTTTTTTTTGTCTAAATAATGTTCAATAGCTAAGTAACGTTGAAATAGAGTTTTACAAAGTCCTGAGATTAAGTGTCAATGATCACAGACAATGCAAAATTACAAGTTATAATATTATAAACGTGAATCTAGTGAATGCTTTTATATACACACACATATACAATGTAAATGCATATATATTAAAAACTAACAATTAAAATGAAATTTAAAAATATTCCTAAGCCACACAGACAAACTTTTACAAAGGTTTAGAGTCCTTAGGCTATGTCATTTGCTGAGTAATTATAACAATATTTTATTAGTAGCTTTCCCATATGTGTAAGAAATGCACTCGCACAAAACACTTTTTGTTAAAAGTGTGGCTTTGGATTATTTCATTCTCACCCCTTCAGTTGATTTTAACTATTTTATCTACGTGTTTCCAATAGTGTTTAATTTAATGTGCATTCAATTTTATTCATATTATGATTGAATGAAAAAGCAATGTTGCAGTTATTGACTAATTAAATATACAGTATTAATACTAATTATTAAATGCAACTATTAAGTAACCAATTGTAGTATCTTTTGCAAAATCTTTCATGTTTAAGTTGTCAATAATATTTCTGTTCCATATACTATAAGACGTTAAAAGAATTTGCAATAGATTTGGAATCCTCTACTTTATAATCACTTGTTTTAATGAAAAAATATTTTCTTTCTTAGAATATCTACAAGTTTAACTTTGATAACATTCCGAATAGCTTTAATTGCATTATCTGAATTTTGTACTTTTCTATTCAAATGTATTCTATTTCCCTCTTTCATAAGTTTTGATAAATTACACTGTATTTCTTGTAGTATTTAAGAACATGATGATCATTACATAGCAGCTCATTACATAGAGATTCTTCTTTTTAATACATGAGATTTTTAAGTCCCTGCGTTATCTACATTTTTTTTTACTTTTGAATTTTTTCACAACATTGAGTGGAGAACATCCACTGAAGTGATTCTGAAATTAAGTGAAAGATACAATACATTTACTCTTAATATCAGTAGTACCAGTATCATATACGTTTTTCCAAGATTCATTTTGTAGACATAAATGTAAATAATCACTACATACAGCATTTACGACCCTTTTTTAGTTTTTAAATTAATATTTTGAAATTATTCAGTGACATTGGAAACACTTAGGATTTGTTTATCATGTTCAGACAAGCCATCAATTATAGATTCTGTCGAATAGAAACTCAGTCTAATTCTGTGTACAAAAATTTTATCAATGACTGTGCTACTCAAGCTTCTATGCTGGTGGAAAAATTACGCTACGACTAAGGTTGTCAGTTTCAAGGAGTGAATTTAATTTACTTTTACGGAAAAGTTCCGAGAGATAATCTATGTTTATGTCACTACAGAATAGCCACCTATGCCCACCGACGCCTTCGAAAGCGAGACGAATTGTGGAATCACGTTGTTGACACCTGGGAAGATCTCGCCGGAGATCAGAACCTATTCCACAATCTCGTGACATCCATGCCTGATTGACTTAGAGCTGTAATAGAAGCTGATGGAATGTGGACAAGATTTTAAGTTAACAGGTCTCTTTTTGTTTCTTATGATTATTGTTTGAGGAAGAATACTAAATTTAACTTCCAAGTAAGATATTTTTTGACGAGGTTCATCCCACTTGTAAGACCCAGAAATTGGGCATAAATTATTCCATATTTTTCGACAAATTAGACAGTCGAAGGAATCTGAAGAAATTAATTACACCTCAATAAAAAAAAGTTTTACCTGGGATCGAACACGAGACGTTTCGGTTATACAGTGGAACCGACACGCTACTATATGAGCTACCGAGATAAGATAGCGACATTAGCAGTCCAGAATGTAGATCCCATAGCAGGCATTTGCCATTCGGTACAGAGAAGCAATGATATTTTGTGACTCGAGCAATGTTGTGAAATCGTCGCCTTAAATGGCTATCTTCTTCGTGTTTCTTATTCTGGTCCTTGTCCTTGTTGTGGTCCTTGTAACAATTCTTGTTGTATATGTCATGGTATTTATTGTTAGGCCTACGTCGATATCGAGGGAACCGCGCTGTAGAACTTCAACTTCCGACGACCAAGAGTCGTCTCATTCCTTTTAAGGGTAACTGTACAACACACAATATTGCAGAAACTTTTTGTTATGTGATAGTTATATATAGGCGATACGATTACTTCTAAAGTGCCGTACTTACGAAAAGATTATTGACGTTTATGTTTGTATAACCTTAAATGAAAAGCGAAGTGGCGTCTGCGGGCAAAGTGAATAGGGCAAAGTGGATAACTTATCCGCTTTGCCCTGCCACCTTTATTTGACTATATAAGTGTTAGCTGTATTTTTGTATGTATTTGTCTATTGTAATAAAGCGTATTAGATCATTTTACATAGTGGAGGCATTAAGTCACACTAATTAAATTATAAATCAGCAACACTGATCTTAATTTATACTTTAAAAGTTCGTAATGTTGAGCCGAGCTCGACGCATCAGTCAATCATCTACTAGACCATCTCACCGACAGAGTTCATTTCATTATTGTATCGCCGATAGCGCCCTCTTTTCCTCTTAATTTTCTTACCAAATTTCCTATTGGCCGGCTAGTAGTTTCAAACAAATGCCGGGGAGAGAACAGAGTTTTCTTGTTTATCCTCAGTAGCAGAGCACTTCACTCTGGAGTTCACTCTCGACGTGAAAGGTTGTTTCGATATACAACGGATCAGTTAAGTTCACTCGGGAACCGTATGTCGGCTGGTTAGTTGTATTTAGCAAGTTTACAGCGACTTCGGGATTTTATGTTCTACAGGGACATCATTTTATTTTTACTTCAATTTTTATTGTACCTCCGTTTCTAAATGTACTTGACTCCCACCCCTTTCACTAATGTCTTTGCTAACGTTAGTCACAAACTTACGGCCGCTGTTGCTAGCAGTGAAATAAACAGTACAGAGTATAGTGCGTTTCAGAAATATGTTGCATTTTCAATAGAAGAAAAAGCTTATATTATTGAAGTTTATTTTCACACAGGTATGGTGTGTAGCACAACTGAATTTATCTGTGTGGACTGAGCACAAGTGAAGATTAGAGTTACCGAAAGTACGGTACCCTATAATATGGTACGGTACTTAACAGCATTATTTAAACAAGAGTTTTGTTTTACTGTTTGTAGGTATGAAGGACGATGATGGAAACTGGAATTACAATATAACCGATTGTGAACAACAGGAAAAACAGTTGTTTTTTTTTTTTTTACTGATGATATCGTTACGGAATATTTTCGTAGAAATGTTATTAATCTGGTAGATAAATTTAGAGCAACAGAGTGTACAGAAAGGAAGAAAAGTGTAAGATAGCGAACAAAGGTGACAGAAGATGCTGGAGAAAGGATGCAGCGAGGTCCTAATAAGTCGGTGAAGAAGTTAGCTGTAGAAATTGGGGTTTCTTACGGCAGTGCTCACAAAATTCTCAGGAATAAATGAGGTTAGTAATATGCTGAATAAAGTAGACATTACATAATGTGTATAACCGCCTGAAGAGTTCAATTTGTGAAAAAAAATTATTACTATTCTACTGTTTTTTTGATAAAATGCTGTAAAAGTAATGACCAAACTGAAAATCGTAATACTGTATTTCCCTGTAACATAAATGGATACACTACTTTTCTCTCCTCCTATAGCTAGTAAAATGATTTGTTTACATATTGCACTAGCAACTCCAAACTCCTGTAATGGAAGGGGGGGTAACAGTGTTTCCGAGTATAGCCAGGTTAATATTAAAAATATTGGTAAAAATAAAGTGATGTCCCTGTACAATCAACTTCGGTTATGGATGCAGTCGACATGTTTAAGGTTGTATTCTATGTATTATGGCGTAGTTAATTTTGCAGTACGAGCTGGTTCGGTATTTGTTCTATTTGACCACGATATATTTGTTAAATTGTTAATGAGAACATCCGCGAGTGGTAATATCTTGGTTTATGTATTAGATATTGCAGCATTTTAGTTTGATTAGTTATGTCGCGTTCGTACAAATTAAGTTGCAGGAAGTGAAGTGGTTTGAGGAATTAATTTGCGTGAGTATTGAGATACGGAATTATTGTGTACTTACGTTATCTTCAAAATTTTCCGAGATAGCCCGGCCGGAATTGTGACTGATGCTTATTATTATATCGTGGAAAAGGTTGCACCGAATTCGTATACTTTGCTGCTTGTTCCACCCGTCATTTACGAATTGAGCATTGCCATTCTAGATTATTCGGTTTACTAATGCGAGTGTATTGCGATCCTAGTATATTTACGTGGCTACGCGAATTCTAAGATATCATTGGTATACATATATACTCTTTTCTCTCTCTCTCTCTCTCTGCATTATGGGCATTGTAATAGTACAGGGGATAGTACAGAGACTTATGGTATTTATATATTGTATTTAAGAATTAAGCTTTGATTAATTGTTTGTGTATTGATCTGGTGTGTGACTGTTTTATTGTGCGTTATTTTCCCTGTGATGCAACGAGTTGATATCTGGAGCCTGTTGTTTGTCTCTTTGTGGGAATTATTGAAGTCTAATTGGACATTTAATAAGGGTTGTGGAAACCGCTGGACATTGGGGTTAAAGTTTATATGTTGTTTGAGATATTGTGACAATGTTCCAGCGGGGAAATATTTTACAGGTCATCAACCTGTTGTTTGTAAACTTCCCGATTAGACTGAATTATGAATTTAGGAATCTATTGGGACATATTATTGAAAGTGTTGAAGTTCTGGACTTTACTTATGGTTGTATTTGAGATTAATTTATTATATCATTTTTCGTTTCCATTTAACTTCATACTTTCTATGTTCGCTTCATCAAATTAATTATGTACTTGTTATTTATTATTTGTTAATTATATTTGTTATCATAAATTCACACTATCTAATTTTTTCTAAGTCTTTCATTGCGCATATCCCGATCATCCGATGCACCAGATTCCATCTGGCGAGTAACATCCTGGTATTCTCGAGTTTTGAGAAAGATGTTGAAGAGAGGGAAGAGGAAAGTTATTATGAGTAGATTTTATGATTATTATTCCACCGCCCCTCTCAATGTGTTTTCATATTTTTTAATTTTTCAAGAGGAAGACGGAACTAGCCAAATGGTCTAAAGAAGCCATGAAGAAAGCACTTGAAGAAATATAATCTTCCAATCTTTGGTTCTGCTATCTGGCCATACAACCATAATGTGTTTGTTGATGAAGATTTTGCTCCAGATCAACTTACAGATAGCCCACTTGAGATAGAAATCACCGAACTTATTGCTGGCTCAGATTTAACAAATTCTGCGGTGCCAGCCTTTTCAGCAGCTGAAGAAACAGTTAATGCTCATTCAGAATCAACCACCTCTGTGATGTCGTTATCTTCAGAGATTGGAGGAATATTCAATACATCAATTACACTCAGATTTTCAGTTGCGGTTACACCAAAACCCTCAACATCGTCAGCAAAAGAATCCAAGTCAGTTCTTTTGATTTAGACCAGTGCTAGAAGTGGATGTTCGAAAGATACGAGTTCAACGAAGAAAATGTCAGCGCTCTGAAGTTCTTACATCAATATCGATTAAAAACGTTGAAAGAGAAGTAACTTATGGGCAGGAGCAAAAGCAGAAGAAATCCAAGTCTTCAGTGCTAGTGAAACGTCGACTTGTTCAAATTTGTATTTTGTACTAGTCTAACGTGCTGTAATGGGCTGTAAATAACATATACTATCGTCTAATATAACTCATTAACATCGTGTTTATGTGTTGATTTAATTTTATTATCAGTGAATAAAAATTAAATAGAAATGTGAAAATGTCGTAGGGATATTCACTTTGTCCGGGTTAATTATTCGCTTTGCCCGTGTACCCGGGCAAAGCGAATAATTAACTGTATTTTCTTTCTCAAATCATATCACTGTCCGTAGGTGCGAGAAACGAATTGCTGTTTTTTATATATGTGGACAACATGTGTCACAACCAATGTCATGAAGGTTTTATTCCGTAAGCACCAAAATATAGCCTGTGGCATTGTTTGTTCTTAGCTTATCCGCTTTGCCCAGGTTTCCCCTATATCCTATAATCTGGATGCTTTGTAACAATAAACATTTTTTCTGCCCGACCTCGGAACAATTTTTATCTTTAAATTATTCTATCTGCTTCACAGGGAGCTATACCTGAAAGCCGGATTTTGCATAACACACTTTTTCTTTTTAGATTTTTCCACAATAAAACCTTGGTTTTTCTGAACTGACGCATGCGAGTTGCGAGGTGCGAGGCGGGCCTCGCACAAATCCGGACTACACGAGAGATAGTGAGTGGTTTCTATAACTGCGAGGTACGCAGACCTCGCATCTCGCACTTACAGAAACCACTCAGTATCTCTCGTTTAGTCCGGATTTGTGCGAGGCGGGCCTCGCATCTCGCACGTCGCCTGCATAGGTTCAGAAAAACCAAGGCTTTACAATTGGTAATATTCCTGCATTCGCTTGCAGGACCTTGGGAAATCCCTGGATTAGAAACCCGGACCTCCAGAATAAAAAGGGGGATATAACTTTTACTTCATAAACTAAAAAAAAAAACAAAATAATAATAATAATAATAATAATAATAATAATAATAATAATCATCATCATCATGGACACGTCCAGTTGTGTGAATACTTCCGATTATAAATAATGAAATGCGTGATATATTTACAAAACGGGAATTATAGTGTGCTTATTGTAATTTCAAGCTGCAGACTTTTCTTACACCAGACCAATGTTTCAGTGAATAAAGTGAAATTCCTTGTGTTGCTTCGATATCGAGCCCACTACTTTTCTATCCTCTACCAGCTAAGCTATGCCTGGCAGAGGAATAAATCCCAGGACCGGGTGAGGTGTAAGGGAGGGGGCAGACGCGGGGAACAGCGTTAACTCAACACACTTCATTCGCTGGAAAGCTCGTACTTGTTACATAAATGTTAGCATTCAAGCCAAAATGATATTTTAATGTCTTAATATCACATTGCCTGCTTCTTTTCCACACCATTTCCCAATTCTTTACAGATTTACGTCTTTCTTCCAACATATTTTCTTATTCTCCTGTTCTGTAAAGTTTTCCACCTTTTGTCGTATTCACATTTTAAATGTCTCGACAAAAAAGCGTTTGTTTTCAACCTATGCTCAATTATTACTGAAGAAACAATACAGGCTCAGTATTTTAAATTTACGCCCTGTGGCCTAATTATATTTAATTCAATTGTTAAATACAAAGTACAATATGAATCCAATAATGTGCAACCTCAATTGAAAGCATGTAATTTATGCTTTAATTTAATAATAAACACACAGCTTAAGTATGTTCTAATATTAGGTGCAGAATCGTTATCATCAATGATGTACGCCTTCCTCTATGCGAGTAAGGGTAAATAACTTTGTTTTTTTATATGTTGCGAACAGAGCATCATGGGGAGATAGCTCTGCAATGAACTAATAATGGTGATGACGATGATGCTTATGGTTAGTGTAAAAAAATTAAATTTTAACAAGAAAACCCGAAGTACCGAACAAAAACCTGTGATAATGCCATCTCTACTAATACAGGGACATCATTTTATTTTTACTAACATGTTTAATATTAACCTAGCTATACCTTTGGATTAATGGTTCATAGCCGGGAACACCGTTTGCTACCCCCTTCCATGATTGAAGTTCGAAGATTCTGGCGTAAAATATAAACAAATCACTTTACTAAGTATAGGAGGGAAGAAAAGTAGTTCATCCATTTTCGTAAACTAGAAGATATCGTAATTCTGAGTTTGATCATTTTCATTAGGTTTTTGTTTAATCAAAATACAGTACAGTATTAACAATAAGTGTTTTTACTCACGAACTGAGTTATCCATGCGAAAGTATTCTTTATGCAGTGTATATTATACTGTCTACAGCACATTAGCGTACAATATAGAGAATGAAGTTAAATTGAAAAATAATCATAATATGGATATTTAAACTCATTTTAGAAAATGGTGGCCGTTCATTTAGATACAGGCTTCAGTTCTTTTGTGCATATTATCGCACTATAGACTATTGCATCTAATTCCAATTACCAGTTTCGTCCTTCGTACTAGTAACTCATGTTGAAATAGTTCCATACCTATTAGCTATATAAAAGAGTACCTTACGTACTGTGAATTCAATCTTCACTTCTGTCCGACCCGCAAAGATAAAATTACTCAGAGATGCTATCTACTGTCCTTGCAAGTGGTTATGTCGCAAGATCGTGGAAAGGGGGAAAATCACGTGACAGTTAATTACTTTTAAGTTATTTTGAACAGTTGCGAGCGAGGGAAATCGGGATGCGACGTAGCCAAATGGACGACAGTGCCTGTGAGAAAATATGATTCAATATTGAAAACTCTTTCGTCACTGGAAAACGTGAACATATTTCTGGAACGTACTATACTCACTAACTCAATACTGTTTGTGTTTACTACGACCTTAAGGCGACTTTGACTTATACGCTTGATTCTGTGAGGAGAACAGTTGGACGTTTACTAGTAGAGAGGGTGGGAGTGAAGTACATTCAAAAACTCAGGTACAATAAAAATTGAAGTAAAAATAAAATGATGTCCCTGTATAAATAATATTATGTGGATTCTCCAGTGATTTCGTCGTGGAAAGACAATGCTCTAATTGTTTTGGTAATAGTGATTCTTCTAAGGCAGGGATGCCAAACATGCGCTCCCTAGAGCGCAAACATTACCATCCTTATTTCCTCCACCCCCTGTTCGTGACTCTGTTTTCATTTTGTTTAGTCAGTCGTTACCTGCCGAACATAAACATTCAGTGGCGAGCAGTTTAAGAATATTTGAAACTGAAATTTCTGAAGCAACGAGATATAGTTTCTTCACTAGGGAATAGGAATATGGTTATTTTGTTGTTGAAGTAGGTAATAGCCTATATCTAATTGCCTATTATGTTCCGTTCAACTTTGTTATATTGGCTACGTATTATAATATAAGACGTCTTTTCAAAGCTGCACATGGTAAAGATTGGGGGAAAACAAACTTACAGGTATGTAATTATGTAACATTGTTATTGTAACGTTCATTTTATGGAATTTTTTTTATTTGGGATTTTTTTAATTTCTTAAGTAACAAATGGTTAAACAATTTATTGCCAAGTGTTTCATGAAAACACCAGGGAAAAGTGGAGGAGATTTATATCACTTATTATCAATAGAAATGTATTGTAACATTAAAATGTTGCAGGTCATATAATTGCAATGTTTCGATTGATATATTGTTGTGAACAATTTTTTTAAAGAATCATGTAAATCAATTGCACGTTCCAGATTAAATTATTATGATCTTATCTTCGGTGTCTGCGTCTATGTACTAACACAATCCAGCCGAATATTGTTACATTAGTGGAAAACAAGAGGTGTCAGCGATCAGTTAATCACTAAATAGAGAAATGTTCGATAGTTCGCGTGTGGACTTATCAATCTTATTACAATTTATGTTTAGGGTGGAGATTGTTTTTACAACCTGAGTTTCTGTACTACCCGCCACTGAAGAAAGACTGAATATGAGAGTGATGCATGATTGTCAATCGTGTCTAAAAGATTTGGAATGAGGTTAACGTCATACTTTCCCCTTCACCTGAGTTTGGCATGGCTGTTCTAGGGTCTACTTTATTATTGCACGAAGGATAAAGAACGTATTGTGGTGTTATGAAAAGTGTACTTCGTAATTTAATGTATGTTACCGTTAAAACCTGAAATCCGTTAAAACCAGAAGTGTAGTTATATGGAAAGCGAGTTTTCATAAGACCTAGAATCAGTAACAACTTAGGTTTGGTTTGCTTGGGCTTTTACAAAACAAAAGTCTAAAGAAACCAAAACTAACCTGTTACTGATTCTAGACCTTACGAAAACTTGGTTTGCATCTATGAATTTTTTTTCTTAACTAGTCTTTAATAGTTGAAACTGGTTTTGACGGTAACATACGGTATAGGCTATTATACATATTATAGCACTCAAACAAAGCACAATCTGTTTTGGGCATCCGGCCATATTTCAGTTTGCAATAATTCCTTCTGAAGCACTATGGAGATTTTGTTCATCAGTAGAGGTGGAAGTCCACACATCGAATCTATGAAGTTAACTAAGTTGCGTATTATACAAATGGTGTTGTTTTCATCTACTCAGGATAGTACAGGGTCTTCTACAGAGCACTGCTGTGCTTGAATCAAAACATTGCTCCGTATAATTAGATGACTAAAACAAGTAGGGTATAACACACATTTACGAAAGCGACTTACTTCATTCTCTTCTTGGATACATTCTAAATAATAATGGTGTACTTTAAGTGTCACTAATTTTCTTGCAATGTACAACTGTGTACATTTATAAATTGTCAAATATAAATCTGTTTCGGTTGTCATTCAAACAAGAAAATGTTCTTTCGACATCACACAATGTTATTGGTGTGAATTTAAAATAGTTTTTATTTATTATAAACTTGTGCTGTTCATTATTCAGTTCATTTTGCACTTCATAAAATTTCAAATAAACAGGAATTTCTTCAAGAACGTTCTTCAGTTTTAGTTTAATACTTTTATTGTTACTAACAACTGATCGAATAGAATTTAAAATTATTTCATCACAAGAGGGTGAATATTATGTACGCATAGTTGTTGAAGTCGACAATTTTCTAAACGTATCTTTTCAATTAAGTGTTTAAAATGTGGATTCTCAAGTTTATGGAATGGAACAATCGCACATATCAGCATCAGACACAAGTTTACGAACTAACATGTAAATAAACGCTCCATCTCGAATAAAATTAAAATAGTTTGGTAAATTAAAACTGTATAGTATCGGCAAATCAGATAGAAAACATTTTGGTGTGCATTTCCATATGACCGTAATCCAGGTAGAAAATGTTGGTGTGCAGTTCCTATATGACCGAAATCCAGGTAGCAAATTTTGATGTGTGGTTTCCAACGCCCGGCGGAAAGATAGAGGGACTCTGTAAGCTGTAGGGGAGTTCGGGAGTGACCCCTGGGTAATCTGTAGCGCAGGGTCCCGTAGGGCATGAACATCATTTCATTCCAGGTAGTACACCTAAGCGATCTATGTACAAGGACAGTTCCCTTCCGTGTCCCTCCCCTCAAGGGGGACAAGATAGAAGCCCTGTATTAGAAACAGCAGTCCAAAATAAAGGAAAATAAAGAAAGTGAATCGTTACATAATGATAATTCAATCCATTTTACCTATTATATTGCAATAGGTCTCCGGCCTTTAGAATCTACTGTGAAATTTGCGCTTCAGCACTTTTCCATCAATAACATGTTTCGTTCTGATTCCAGAGGATTACGAATTAATAGTAGGCATTCACAAATTAGAAAAACTCTCTAGTTATGTTCTCGGCATGGAGCCTGGACAAAGACAAGACAAGGGACGCTTACAAATCCAGAGGAAAGGGCAAAAATATTGACTTATCTGTTAGGAATTGAACAACAGCCCACTAAATTAATAGCAAGAAACAGTACCGCTTGAGCCGGATACCCGGCAGCTATTAGGCAATAATTTTATTATAGGGATAGAGTTTTCCATTAGTAACTCTATTATTACACGATAGTCCTTAATGCCTGAGTCCGTTACACGATGAGTACAGTTTTTTACGATCGTAATCTAGGACTGACAACACTTTCCTCACATGAAACTCTTGCATTAACCTCTACATCTAGTAAACGTACATCAGAATAACATAATATGAAACTATGTACTTTCGATACATCTTAAAATATATTTCTCTTTAGTACGGTATTCGATAATAAGCCACCTTTCAAATCCTGTAGATTTAACTCAATTTCCACATGAATTTCTCACTTAGAACACTAATAATTTCCTAAATTGTGTTCCTTCAAGATTCGAAACTTCCTGTTTTACAAAATATTGTCGTAATAAATAATGCAATTAAGTGTAGAACAACTTTTAACATTACTGGCAGAAACATTTTATGCCGTAATATATTCTGTCCCAAAGCAGATTTGAAAGAAGAACATGCGAGTAAAGAATTTATGTTTGCCCTCAATGTTACACTTCGCGCCAGACAACAAACTTCCGAATGAACTACTGCAAACTTTGAAAGACTGCTGTTCGCTTCGACAGGAATAGCTAATCTATGCTCCATATCTTCGAAGTCTCAATTCATAAAAGTTGTTTCTAGCGGTAGTATACGTAAGCTATCGATCTATAAATTGTACACTGTAATGCTCTGAACGGGAAACCTATTGAGATATGTTTGAAAATGATGGCATGCTGTGAAGTATCGCTTAAAATTTTTACGTAACAAGAAGCTGTGAAAACAATTTTACTCCTCTGTTCTAATGCATATGTCTTTTGTTTTATTTTTAATAGGCTACATCACAGCTGGATGTGGATCACATGCTCTTCTGAGAGAGAAGGAAGTTCACATTTGGACAAAGTTCCTGATATTCTAAGTTAAGGATAATAAATTTTACTCTTATAACTGCTATGCACGTGATTTTGAATTTATTTAAATAATCGAAAAGCTTAAATTTGTGGGTAAAAATGTGAAATCAATGAGTCTTTTAAAAACATCACTAAAGCTAGAACCT
Organism: Periplaneta americana; assembly: GCF_040183065.1. NCBI lineage: Eukaryota > Metazoa > Arthropoda > Insecta > Blattodea > Blattidae > Periplaneta > Periplaneta americana. Next base: position 83,827,204 of record NC_091119.1, read on the forward strand.
AAGCATTCGAGGAGTCTCGTTGTCCTATAGCTTCCAGGATAGTTATTTATGAGACAACTTCGTAAAGGTTATTTTTTTTGGCACGAGTATAAAGTTTGTGGAACGAGGCGAATCCGATTTTTACAAACACACAAGGGCCAAAAAGATAACTTTACAAATGTGTATCATACAATGTTTTTTCTACGATAACACAAATTGACATTAGGCCTAAATAAATATTTCAATTTGGAGATGTTATAAGATCACAATGGCATGACCGTCTAAAGCAATGATCGTCAGTACTCGCTGATAGGGGTAAAGGGTAAGGAGTTTATTGGAATATGCACTGCCGTGCAGAAGGGAGAGGTGGAAAGCATACCCGCCAGCAGCCACGGATGGACGCCAGTGCATCTCTTATCCACAGGTAAGAGACGCTAGTCCGAGGGTGCACTGTGCTGATAAACGCTGGTCTAAACTCAGAACCATTAAAACGTAAGTATCAATGTAATGGCACCCTGTTTTATTCATTTTTTTTTTTTGTTGGTAACTCTATAGCATCTATTAGATGCTTTACGGTTGTGCTAACAGATGGAGTTACTTGTCAACAATGTGACGCTGAAACGTGTGTTCAGGTTACTGCCCAGCGACAGTCCTGATGTACATGTTTTATTCATGTTCAAGATTTCATGGCAGTCTAAACCGGTCATATGATCAACAAAGTGATAAGGAACAGTTGAATGATTAATCTTGCTACAATGAGTACTACATGTAACTTCAGAGTAATGGCTAAAATGTAGATATGAATGTTAAATTTGTTACTTATTTGTGTTACGTGTAATATTTAAGTAGGTAATGAAATATCGAGGTAATGCATTAATTTCTTACTGAACGAAGTTTGTACATTGGATATTATACTTTATTAGCTTTGGCAGTGCATAAAATGAATAGCAGTGCGTAAAGTGATTACTTAGTCTACTTTTTTAGGCATTAATGTTTTAAAGGCTTGGAATGGAATGGAATAGAATGGAATTGAATTGAATTTAAGTGAGGGGGCACGTATGGCCCAGCACTACGACCTGTTGAGATCTATTGCGCTAACCCTCGATATGGAATGAGTTGCGTGCCATAGATCCCCAACGAGCACCAACCCAACCATATGACTCTCTAACGACAGCAAACAAAAATCCATATACCATTTCTGCTTCGGTAACTTCCCCCAAGGACCCCGTGTGGGTCCGAGGCGTAACTCCTCCTCCGAGTAGGTCAGTCTCGGGTGCTCGTTGCAGAAGCCATCCAACGTCGTTTAGCTACATTCCACGGAGACCGGTCGAGAGAGCCAGTAGTTCCGGGAGGCCGGCTGTAGAGTGATATGAAAAACCAGGAACGGGATGATGGGGGAGGAAAGAAAGTGGCGAAGATGAGTGAGGTTCCAATCGCCTGATAAAGTTACCTGATATTCATCCATAGAAGTGAGGGAAAAATACCGGAAAACCTAACCCAGGCAACTCGTCGGAGTTAGACTCGCTAACCCCTCAGCCACAACGGCGGACGTTTTAAAGGCTTACTTTACACACTGATAAAAGTGGATAAAATGCAACATTACGCACTACCGTAGAAAAAATAAATTATGGTATCGGAGCGTTTACTGAACAAATGTTTTCTAGTCCGAGTTCCTGGAAAGAGAGGAATCTACTTCACTGATTTTTGTACACTGTACACATTAATTTTCATAGATACATCATTTTTAATGTGAGAGCAGACATGTGAAACACTGGAATAAAAAGAAAAATAATATCGTATTTACTGCAATATGATATTTCCTTTCTATCCGATTCCTATTGCTGAAGAATTTGGAAAAGGTTTAAATGCAATATTCAAATTTAGAGAAAGAAACTCATTTAATTAAAAATAACATCAGCAACAAAAGAAATCTTACAAACCTTAATAGAGGTAATCTAGGACTGTGACTTTATATATATAGTTTATACTTTTATACGCCATAAAAGTATAAAGTATAAGGGAATTCGGGGGAATATGGGCACTTGGGGAATATGGGCAATATTAAGTTTTCATGTCAAAACTCTTGCAAAGAATTATGTTTCTTCGCTAATAACGGTTAGTATAAAGTGAGAGTATCGTAATGGTTGCTGTACGATGCGCGCTATGCAGTACTGTCTCGTATTGTTGTTAAAACAGCCATCTAAATCGTGAGTATTGACTTCCAAGTATACTAAAATTTCACAATACTTATTTTAGATATGTTATATGCAGTAGATTACACATGAACTTTAGAAAATAGTTTAAATCTAATAGTATACATACAAAATACACATCTTTAACTGCCGTTTTATTGCGTCAGAAGTTGTTTTGTGAATAGTTTACGGTAGTGCCAACTGTTCAAAGTAAACCCTACATGTCGGGGTAATATGGGCGCTAATGTTCGGGGGAATATGGGCAAGCATTACAGTTCATGAAAATGACTCTTCAATCTTGATGAAAATGACCTACAAATGATTACAAGAGCGAAAGATGTCATTGCACCCAAAGCACACAAAGTGGTGCATTGCATTTACTCTAAAGAAAAGGGAAAAAACCATTACTCTTGAGGCTGCTTCAATGCAGCAGGGAACTACTTTTCTCTATCATTATAAATCGAGTTAGGACAATAATGACAGAAAGAAGAGCTGCCTGCTGCCAGTAAGTTGTACTCCAACAAGAAGTCTGCCTACATTAACGGAGATACGAGGTATAATCATTAAATTCCGAGACCTGTCCCATAAGTGGAAATAAAACTACCTCACTTAAATGTGGCTGCCATCACCTTCAAGGTCCTCTTGGGCAGCTATATACTGATCCCAGCGTGTCTGCCATTTTTGGAATGCCTCCTGGAAGTCGCGTTCTTAAGCCTGTCAAGCACCTTCTGCGATTCGCGTTGGATCTCCTCTACAGTGCTAAAACGGTGACCCTTTAGCTTGATTTCATCTTCGGAAAAAAAAAAAAGCCGCAGGTGGCCAAATCTGGTGAATATGGGGGTGAGGAACGACGACCATCTCCTTAAGAGTACAAGACTGGAGTGTTGCGAGAGCTCTGTGAGCTGAAGCAGTGTCGTCATGGAGCATCCATTTGTTCTTTGTCCAGAGCTGTAGTCATTCATATTCAAAATGGATGTGAGGATGATTATACACAATTTGTCGAATTTTTTCGACATTTTCGCCAGTGTTGCACGTGCGTGGTCGACCTGGCATCTCGTCGTCCTTTAGCGATGTTTTGCCATTTCTGAAGCACGAGTGCCACTCGAAACATCTCGCCTGAATCACTGCTTCATTCCCGTAGGCTTGCTTCAACATTCCATGGGTTACGGTTGCCGATTTCCCAAAGAATTTGTCGTTGGCTCTCTGCTTCAGTTCCGAGTCCACCGCATTTCGCAAGTGCGCGGATGCACGTGCTAACAAACCCTTGTGTAACACAGGTTTCAATGAAGAGAGCGCTTCGAAACTTCGTGTCGCGTCTTTTCAAGGTCGTCTAGTGTCACTACTGCGCAAGCGTGTCAATCACGTGATCCCTTCGCCCACAGCAGACAAAATCTCGGAATATAATGATCACACCTCGTCTATTTTTTCTCAACAATCAAGAACTTCGTTGCTTATTTCAATATCAGTAAGCATGCACCTGCAATTTTGATAGTAGATGCACGTGATTCACATAGTTGTAATCCTGACACTCTTAACTTTGCAGTAGAAAATGAATTATGCATGTTTTGTCTTCCTCCACACACCACAGCCTGGCTTCAATCAGCAGATAGTGGTCTGTTTGGTCCTCTGAAGAAAGCTTACAACAGTAATGCTACAGTATTCTTCAGGCAACATAGGAGACATTTTACGAAGGTCGAGTTTGCTTCCATTGTCAAAGAAGCATGGAACAGATGTGTCAATGTATATCTGCTGTAAATGCCTTCGAGCTTCAGGCCCTTTTTCACTGCACACGAGTGTCATTCCTGATTATGCTTTACATTGGCACTGCAGCATCAGGTGACAAACCTACAATTCATACAATTCCTTCAACTGATTCAAATGTATTAGAATCTCCAAACGTCATTCATCGCCAAAGAGTCACATCATCTGCCAAAGGCGTTACGCAATAACCATCACAAATTGCATATACAATATATAATATAGTTAATACAGTTATATTTTCAAGTATTTTAAGTGTTTTTCACTTCTTTCAGTTCAATATGATTCACATAATTAATGCCCATTTTACCCCCACACTCGAGGGAATATGGGCAAAACACATTAACTTGTATTTTCCAGTTTTACTTGTATACAATTAGGAGTAAGCAGTTAGGATTCTTATATAATATAGCTAAATAGTTAAGAAACATATCCCAGCTGTAAAATTATTTATTAGAAAAACCCGAGAGATATTGCACCCGAAATAGTACTAAGGTGCCCATATTCCCCCGACTTCCCTTATATAAAGTCACAGTCCGTAAAAAATCTTGCATAACCGCGGTTTTAATGTATCACCAATGGCACCAACAAAATTCGGCTCTCAGCTGGAAATACCATTCTTTCTGCATAAGGTATTATTTTACGGCATTTAAAATATGCAGATAGACTCGTCCTTTTGTTATTCATGGCCCAAAATCAGAATTCACTGTCTCTACACTTAAACAACCCCTCATTTATATTCTATTGAAGTTTCCGAAGCTCGTGATAGAAAACTGTAACTGTACTGCAACGCAATGTTATCATAGTCCAATTTAAATTAAAGATCGTATTGTGATCATCGTCCTGTTCAACAATAAAATTGTCATTTTTATTTTCCTTTTAACATTTGGCTCGGAATTGAGTAGGTTGTAAAATTTACAACATATTTTTCTCATCTTTGATAACTGAAAATAAGAGAGTCCAATGTACAAGCAATATATTTTATTTTTTGTTTCTGGAAATTAGAAAGGATTTTACCTTCGAGTAAATACGATGATGTGCACGTATGAGCTCTATTCCATATAATTCACCATTAGCACTATTTGAACACGATTAGTTTCAAATATACAGACGAGGTACATAAATACTTATCTAGTATTCGAGAATACGTCATGCTACGCTAGCAACTTAAGTTAGTATGTGCGAGATGGTTATAATTGAACCTTGCCTACTTAACCAGCTCTAGAGAGAGAATTATTGACCCTAGCAGTACCGAAATCGTTGTAAGGAAATCCAGACCATGCGCTTCGTAGGCCTAATTCTTGCTATTACACAAAGGAACGTATTGAATTCGCCTTGCGATCTCTTGCAACTACAAAAGCTAATGGCTTCTACCTAGCCTTGGACTCTCCTGTTTTACTCATAGGGTGAACATTGGAAATTGACGGATTTGGAGATCTATAACTCCAAACGAGATTCATAAAATGTATAGTGAACGAGTTATATATATATATATATTTTTTTTTTGGTGCGGATTCACTTGTAGTTTCATCATTGGCCTGATCTGTTTGAAGAATTGAGAGCCCAAAGCCAAGGACGTATAAAGTGACAAGTGAACGTCATCGCGAACTGTTACGCCAAAGAATAGTCACTGTTCTACCTCTATCTATACTTAGTGTAGATTCTACAGGGAAGATGCTTTCAATACAATTTATTGTTTTTTAACTTGCTTGAATGGAGTTTTCTGTTCTTTATTTGTCTCTTGCATATCCTAGTCCACAGTTGACCATCCAGAGCTGATTAAATAGACTCAGCTTAATTACAACCACCATGTATATGAATTAATTACTTACCTCTACTACTGGTAACTAGTAACTACTTCGGTTGGTTTTTATGAGACTTTCTCATGGAGCCAATAATTTCGCACAGCAATTCGGCGGTAGGTCTTACCTGCAACAAACAGAATTTTTTTTAATAACAACTGAATGTAAACAATAAATCAATATAAGATTATTGCATGGATGTGACGTAATGATTAATATGAAAAATGTAGTCTTTAAATTAAGTGGAGGAAAGAAAATATATGTGTACCGATTATGAGCAATGAACGCTTATTTGGGTAGTGCAGAATTAAGAAAGTCTTGCACAGAATATACGAACAAAATAAATACAAATACAAAATCAGAGAGAATTCATAGGACACCTGCAATTGCGTGAAACTTTTACGCTCCCGTTGTGTGATATTTAGATTTCAAAGATTTTTTCTATTTATAAGGGTTGTGAATATGATTGAGAATGAAATGGATTTAATACAGTATGTGTGTTGTTTTATTAACTATTGCCTATTTTTCCTTCCTTATTTATTGAATATATACCATATATCTGTAAAAGTGTTTACTATGTTTCATGTGATCTAGTTTGTTGGAGTGTCGTTAGTATGGTTCTATTATAAGAGAAATAAGGATTCATGTCAAAAAGTAAGTTTGGCCCTCAAGTAAACACTATATCAATGCACGAGTCTTAGCGTAATTTGTAGTGCGCTAGCTAACAGTTTGTGAGGTTCTGAGTTCAAATCGTCGTGGAGTTACTAAACTTTTTTTTTTTTTGCCTTATAGCCGCATCAGTGAAAGTATAACAGGTTTTCGTCATTTTTTTATCCTCAGAATACTTTTCGCTTTATTATTTTTTTCGTGTTAATAGAAACTTTTGACGTTAGATGTAAGTAACACTACAGACGACAATTAGGGGCTTTCATATTAAAATGCTGTATTAATTAATATTAATCGCTGCTGCTTTGCACTCTATTGTCTAAGTAACATTCAGTAAATATCTTGAAATAAATAAATAATTAAATAATTGGCAATAATTAATTTGCAAGTTGTGCTACAGAGAATATGATTATTATACTAACGTAAAACCGTGACCATCAGGTCCTGAACGTAATAATTTCTGAGAAATGTATGAACTTTCCATCAATATGGTATTAAACAGTTTTTACACACAAAAAACCAGGTAACCATGGATATACCTGAAGTTGTCACCGACCCATGAATCGTTATGATAAAATGATGACTTGACGACATCTGTAATGAAAGTAGAATCCGTTGGTTGATACGTGGCTCACCCCATTTCGCTATCCTGTTTAGTAATGTAATGAATGGCCTCCGAATTAAAATCTGTGAATATCGGAGCGATAAGGCTTCGTAATGAATTTAAAACTTTTGCTGCTAATAAAAATGAATTATGAGTCGATGCCATACCGCCAGTATCCAGGGATCGACCTCAAAATGCGATGTAATTAAGGAATATCCAAAGGCAATAAGAAACGCCGCCATCTTTGAAGCCCGATGCTGTGAGGTACAACTTTATTAAATTATCGGGCTTTTCAGCTTTGTTGTCTCCTGCGGGAACATCTGCAGCAAGGGAGGAGAACGTTTGCGGCTGCACGTTACTCACCCACTCTTCCATCCTCTTACGGGACATTTTAAAGTGGAAAGCTCTGAATAGCTACTGCTTCACAAGCTTGATGCACGTTGGCTGTGGTGTAGGCGATGGTAAACACTCAGCTGTGTCAATTGATGAAGAGGAATTTGTTAAAGAGTCATTCTAATTCGCTGTTCAGGTTAAAGAGAGCCAATTATATTTAATTTTGTTCTATGTTATCCTATTACTCTCCATTCTATTCCATCTCACTATATTCTATCCCATTCTGCTCTCTTCTATTCCTTTTCATTATTCCATTGTACTTTAGGAAAGTCCAGGAAAACGAGGAAGGTTTGGAATTGAACGGGTTACATCAGTTGCTTGTTTATGCGGATGACGTAAATGTGTTAGGAAAAAATCCAAAAATGATTACGGAAAACACGGGAATTTTACTTGAAGCAAGTAAGGAGATAGATTTGGAAATAAACTCCGAGAAAAGAAAGTATATGATTATGTCTCGTGACCAGAACGTAATACGAAATGGTAATATAAAATTTTAAAATTTATCCTTTGAAAAGGTGAAAAAATTCAAGTATCTTGGAGCAACAGTAACAAATATAAATGGCACTCGAGAGGAAATTAAATGCAGAATAAATATGTTATCCTATTACTCTCCATTCTATTCCCTCCCACTATATTCTATCACATTCTGCTCTCTTCTATTCCTTTTCATTATTCCAATCTACTTTAGGAAAGTCCAGGAAAACGAGGAAGATTTGGATTTGAATGGGTTACATCAGTTGCTTGTTTATGCGGATGACGTAAATGTGTAAGGAAAAAATCCACAAACGCTTACGGAAAACACGGGAATTTTACGTGAAGCAAGTAAGGAAATAGGTTTGGAAATAAATTCACAAAAATGAAAGTATATGATTATGTCGCATGACCAGAACGTAATACGAAATGGAAATATAAAATTTAAAAATTTATCCTTTGAAAAGGTGAAAAAATTCAAGTACCGTGGAGCAAAAGTAACAAATATAAAAGACACTCGAGACGAAATTAAGTGCAGAATAAATATGGAAATGCCTGTTATTATTCGGTTGAGAAGCTTTCATCATTCAGTCTGCTCTCGAAAAAGCTGAAAGTTAGAATTTATAAAACAGTTATATTACCGGTTGCTCTGTACGGTTGTGAAGCTTGGACTTTCACTTTTAGAGAGGAACGACATATTTTAATAATAATGGAAGGAATAACGTTGCACATTCCAACATGAACAGCCTGTTTAAAGTCACAAAAAGCGTCCACATCTGTGGAGTAATGGTTAGCGCGTCTGGCCGCGAAATAAGGTGGCCCGGTTTCGATTCCTGGTCGGGGCAAGTTACCTGGTTGAGGTTTTTCCAGGGGTTTTCTCTCAACCCAATATGAGCAAATGCTAGGTAGCTATCGGTGCTAGACTCCGCACTCATTTTACCGGCATTATCACCTTCACCTCATTCTGACGCTAAATAATCTAAGATATTGATAAAGCGTCGTAAAATAACCTAATAATATAAAGTCACAAAATGAAAATTTTGGCAATAGCTCTAATTTATGTTTATCACACTCATCCACTAAATGCCTAAATGATTTATCGCACGTTTCGAACGTCTTATTCGGAAGGAGGTAAAATACCAATGGTATATAATTTTCTTTGAATCTCCCATGGACTGTAAAATTTTGGTGAAACAATTTTGGTGTACTCTTAAAGCTCCCATCAACGAATATTGTATCCACTTGACATAAAATCTCCAAATTACTTTTAGTTCTGAAACCCACAATACCATTCTCCCAATTATGAACAATTCCGCCTATATTCGTCGTAATTTGCAGTGATCCGAGTGCAACATGAAGCTCTGCTATACTTTTTGGTAACTTAGGACAAAACTTATCTCTTGCGTAATGAACGTTGTTCTTAACCGGAGTGACGTCACACGCAGACAACGTAGGTGCGTCTACTTGCACCAACTCATAGTACAAAATCTTACTGGCCCGCTCACAAGGATTATCAGCAGCTTTTCTTTTCAATGCGTTAACAACTTTCTGTCTATTCAAAACACTTTCACTGTATTTGTTATGATTGTGATCTGTAAAACTCTCTATTACTTCTCGCTTACCAATGATTTTAAGAAAACACTTGCAACCCGTCTTTATCCAACGTAATTTTTCAATTCCATTGGTTAGAGTTTTGTGAAAACTAAATTTGAAGTCAGATAATACACACAGTTTTCCCTCGTTCACTGTACATAACACAATACATAACGCATGAGTGCATTCCAGTGGCAGTAAGGTTGTTGTGTTGGTATGAGCACTCGAACTGCAGACCCCGACAAAGTAAATATCACGAGACAAGTCGAAGCAGGTAGATAACTTTCTGAGAGAGTGAGTTCATAAAAAAACACGGGACAGAACTCATGGTTAGGCCTACTAACTTCAATACCATTCGCGTAAGGACAGAGTTCATGTGCAAACTAAAGGAGATACCTTTACCTTTAGTGTGTCTGATGCACTTCTAAGGCTCTTGATATGTCCTTTTCTTGTAACATCAGAAGACGAGGCCGGTTCAAATCTTACCAAATCCAATTGGGACTTTTGATGCACAAAAACGTAAAGGAATAAGTTTTTTTTTTAATTTGAGTTATAGAGACGGAACGAAGTGATGGCCTAATCCGAGAAAGTGAGAAAGGAGATGAATGTATTAGACTAGATGGTCTGTTAAGGTCTCACACCAGTCCAACTCTTAGCAGGGCGACCAACGAATTTTCTTTCACGAGGAGCGTACTGCAGAATTTGTTTCGGTATCAGTGTTCTATCCATCCTTTTGAAATGATTAACATATTGTAATATTGATTCGATTTTGAGTTATTTCAGGATATCATTATTTCTTTCGTGGTTCCATTTTGTGTCTCATGAAGTCCATCTCGGCAGCGATTAAAACTGTCGGGAAAGAGTTTTTAAAATTGCGATTCGTGTATAACTCTAAATAAATTATGGTTTTAAAATTGTATTTATTATGCATTATGTTTTTATAAATTTGCTAAATTTATTTTGTATATCAAAGTCATGTGTAAGTGATAATGAATGTCCAAGGTATTTAATATTGTTCATCCTTTCCAATTATCTGTTACTGACGTACATCTTGCTGTGTGTATATGTATATATATATATATATATATATATATATATATATATATATATATGTATCTGTGTGTGAGTGTATGTATGTATGCATGTGTATATTTATAAATATATGTCTACATGTTATTATATTATGTCTACAAATGTACATATTTTAGCGAAATGTCTTAATATGATCTACAAGTTCAACATGTCTATTCATGTTAAATTCTCTAGGTATTTCGATTATAATTTCAAGCCTTCAATCAAATTAATGTTTATTCACCGTATGTATCTATATGTTATGTCTCTACATACGTAAGTATGTATGTATGTATGTATGTATGTATGTATGTATGTATGTATGTATGTATGTATGTATGTATGTATGTATGTGTGTGTGTGTGTATATTAGCGAAGTGTCATAATATTATCTATAAGTGCAACATGTCTATTCATGTTAAATTCTCTATGTTTTTCGATTATCATTTCAAGGCATTAATCTAATTAATTTATATATGTTATACTCTTACAAGTGTATATTTATTGTATGGTAGTCTGTAAGTTTCAATTTGTTATGATTAGTTTAAAATATAACCCTAATATACTATATGTAAAATAGGGTTTATAAATATGGAATAACTACTACTACTGCTGCTGCTGCTGCTGCTGCTGCTGCTACTACTACTACTGCTACTACTACTACTGCTACTACTACTACTACTACTACTACTACTACTACTACTACTACTACTACTACTACTACTACTACTACTAGGCTACTACTGTACCAAGATGCAGAAAGAGCGAAATACCTTGGAGAATATGGTAAGAAATAGTTACAAGGCTCATTCATTAAGAGAATGATTAGAAAGAATGCCAGTGGCAAGACAAACAATAAAGGAATTTGGGAATAAAGGGCAACCGAAGTAGAATAACATATCCAAACGAAAACTGTTATCTTGTCAGCGTTCTTTCACGTTTGGAAAGTTGCGACACGAACTCTCTTGATGTACTTCTCTTCTGGAGAAGGTAATTCTAAAAAATTTGTATTAATACTTAAAAATTCATCGCCTCGAGCGAGATTGAACCGGCGATAACGTGGCTAACATGGTAACCATTAAACACCGAGACTATGAGGTAATGTTTAACAACGGAGTTATTATGCTCGAAATGAATGTCCGACCCGTCGTAAAAATCATCAGCAAGCGCCTCCGGTCAGTGCTGCAGGACGTCCTATTGTTGAACATTACCTTTGTTCCAACTAAATGAAAAAAGCTGTCCTATCTCACCAGAAACATCGCGCACTAATAAATCAGGCATTTCGAGCGAGATAAATCCAGACTCGGGCTCCAGGAATCGAGAGACGAGGGGATCTGGAGAGCAGCTTGAATTAGTTAAGGAAGCGATGCGAGCGGACGGGTACAAATCGCGCCGCGAACTGGATAACACAGCATCACGCAATTTATAGCTCACTATTAATATTATGCATGCTATGTGGGCTTTGTGTCTATCATTATAGCTTTCACACATATTGACTACTGCAAGCACACAGTTAATTATATAAGCTTCGCTTTACATCAGTACAAAAATATCGCATTGCTTCTCATTTATTTTAATAAAATTAGGTACCTAATTTGTAACTATATCCAAGTTACGATAAAATCACTTGCTGGAAACCATTACGTAAATTATATTGCTTCCATGTAACTCATGCCATAATTTCTTTTAATTGATGTTCTTTTATTCAGATATGTTTGGGTCGAAGTCCTTTCAGTAGGCTTCTATTTAAACTTCAAAGACATATTGAACCCCTTGAAGGAAATGGTGAACTGAATGAAAAAAAAAACACTTAAGGATGGACACACACCTTGAGATACCATGGAATTACAACTGAAATGTGAGAAATTCGAAAAAAAATTGATTTTTAGTTTTCCTATTTTAAAAATATTCAATTCTTCCTCCATCATAAAAGTCATCATTTTACTTCTTCCATCCCATTTTAAGTTCCCAAGCAGACATTTCTAAAAGGCATGCGCCTGGGTAGTTCTGAAATAAATAGATTTTCATTCGCTGTTTCCTCAGTTCCCTATGTTTCCGCATATTCTTGTGTATAAAATTAACGTTACGATATAATTATTACACGAATCAGTAAAATATTTAAGAGAATACTGTAATATGTATAAAAATTAAAATTTGGTCTGGGTTTTTGTATCAAGTTACATTTCGTATATATTGTAATAGGTTAAATTGCAATAATGGATTATTTCAATTAGGCCTAATAAAAGTGAAGGTTAAACATTTCAAGAAACTATATATATATAATATTGAAACACCATAGCAAGTTTTATTTATATTCATATGAAGTGTATTTATGCAAAATTTCAGCCTGACTAGATTAAAATTAGCATATAAGGGACTTTTGATATTAAGTAATAATTAAAAGTTAATAAATACTAACAACTTTGAAACCGATAAAACCAAAAAGCACAAATTTTGTATAATATGTATACTAATAAAAAGCATAAACATGTGATAAAAATTTCACAATGGTGACTTTAAAATTGTAAAAGTTGGAAAATTCAGTCGTAACTTAGGACCCAGTATGATAGTAGGTCTCGTCAATACGACATCCCCAACCAGGAACTGTAATTAGTCGTGGGTGTTGCATAGACAGAAAGTTGTAATCTGGTTACCAATACCAATCTGACATCACCTAACTAATCATGCTACCTTTCTCCAAATGTTATATTGAAATTAAATAGTTTCCAATTATATCGGGTGAATAATTTAACTCCAGCCCGAAAACGGCAACTTTGGCTATCGGTCGGCCCGCACCCACATGCTGTTACGATAACAGATCAATATCGGTCATTTGACATATCACAAAGTATTAATATAATATATTCTTTAATAAAACAATTAAAATTTATTTACTCACTCAGACTAAGAAAAGAGATACTGAAACTATTGCCTTCTTATCTGAAACATCGTAACAAAGATCCACACTTGCAACAGTTTCGTTAGAGAAATAAAGAAAATGGATGCGATTATTCAGTTTATTTATTTATTTATCTATTTATTTATTTATTTATTTATTTACTTATTTACTTATTTACTTATTTATTTATTTATTTATTTATTTATTTATTTCCGCTGGCAGAGTTATGACCATAAAGCCTTCTTTTCCACTCAACTAATATAAGAATAATATCAACGATAAAAATGACAGAAATATCCACCCACACACCCACCGATCTATCTGCCTGCCTGCCTGCCTGCCTGCCTGCCTGCCTGCCTGCCTATCTATCTATCTATCTATCTATCTATCTATCTATCTATCTATCTATCTATCTATCTATCTATCTATCTATCTATCTATCTATCTATCTATCTATCTATCTATCTATCTATCTATCTATCTATCTATCTATCTATCTATCTATCTATCTATCCATCCATCCATCCATCCATCCATCCATCCATCCATCCATCCATCCATCCATCCATCCATCCATCCATCCATCCATCCATCCATCCATCCATCCATCCATCCATCCATCCATCCATCCATCCATCCATCCATCCATCCATCCATCCATCCATCCATCCATCCATCCATCCATCCATCCATCCATCCATCCATCCATCTATCTATCTATCTATCTATCTATCTATCTATCTATCTATCTATCTATCTATCTATCTATCTATCTATCTATCTAACTATCTATCTATCTACTTATTTATTTATTTATTTATTTATTTATTTATTTATTTATTTATTTATTTATTTCTGCTGGCAGAGTTAAGGCCATTAAGCATTTTTTCCACTCAACCAATATAAGAATAATATCAATGATAAAAATGGCAGAAATACAGGAACAACATACAATTAATAATAATAAAATAATAAAGAAAATTTATATATTAAAAATAAAAATCGTATAATATTAGAAAAAGCTATATTTTATGAAGGCTCACAGTCTGAATAGTCTAGCTGACAACCGAGTTTCGAAATAGTAAATGTCTGACAGCCCCTTAAGGTATGAGGTAGGGCGTTCCAATATGGTTTGTTATGGTATGCGAGTTATTTTGACGCATTTTATCGTTTAGACTTCCCCTGAGATAGTCAGTGAGAAGACACACTGTTTCAGAATCTCCTTTTTGACGTTTTAACTGCTTACATTTAATAATACCATACTTAATCAATTACAAATGACTTTTAGATAACTCGGAGGTTCATTGCCGCTTTCACATAAACCCGCCATCGGTCCCTATTCTGAGCAAGATTAATCCAGTCCCTACCATCATATCTCACCTCCTTCAAATCCATTTTAATATTTATTATTTGTCTAATGGCTAGTACATGATATTTACTATCATAGACTGAGCAAAAACAAGAAAGTGGTGAACAAAACTACGGATTAAATAATTAAAAACATTCGGGCTCTGGCTTCCCAGTCGCGGTCGACTTCCTTGGAGGATTTCAGAGCAGGGCATTTGCAAGATGTCTATCCATGTCTTCCTGTTGATGGCACAAAATGCAGGATGCTGATGGAAAGATGCCAAGACGATTGAGGTGTTTACCCAGGATGTCATGTTCAGTGTTAAGACGAAAGCTTGCAACTGCTAGTCTTCTGGGTTCAGGAGGTATATACTTCAGTAATTTCCTACGTTGTTGCGAAATGTTTATGTCCAATTCTTGTTGGTGATTTTTTGTAGTTGCTTGATATATTGTTTTACTGAGCTAAATGACAAAGGTTTCTGTGGGTTTATTTTGAGATTGGCACCCTTCTTAGTTAATGTCTCAGCCTGTTCATTCCCATGTAGATAACAATGTCCTGGGATCCATTGTAACACAACTGTTTTCCCATGTTCTTTTAAAGTTGCCAGTATTTTTTTACAATTATTGATTTGTTCTGTGTAGGGGTGGTCAGTTTAATTTATGGACAAAATGGCTGCTTTTGAGTTCGAGAGGATGACGGCGTTTGTGAATTTATCCATATGGAATAAAAGTTGATTTAAGGCAACATGTATACAGTAGCTTCAATTTCTCCATCATAGGCAGATAGATTGTAACCAACTGGGAGACAGAAGCAAAAAAGATTACTAAAAATACCAGCTCCTACATTTCCTTGAGGGTCTGTTTTTGAGCCATCGGCATAAATTCTTATCTAATAGTCATCCGAATATCTGACGTTGACGGTTTCAAGGGCCAATTGTTTTAAATTTTCTTTACTCTGTTGATTTTTGGTGATTTGTTCTAGGAGGTCTATTTCTGATTGAATTATATCTATCTGAAGTGGGTTTTGTGGAAGCGATACAGATTGAAGCAGATTGGGTATATCGAGTTCTTTTATTTTCTCTGCATATGAATCCATTTTATTATTGCCCTACTATCTCGGTCTCGTCCTGATGTAAAGCGAAGCTAATATAATTAACTCTATGCTTCGCAAGTCGCTCCTTATGCTGTAGGCTATTCCAGGTCGCCAGTGACCGAGTTCTGCTCCGTCAGCTCAAATAGGATGAGAAAAGGAGTGAGGGTAGGAATTGAGGGTGATGATTATGGATTAAGATGGACTGCGGGTAGCACATGATCAGGTAGTAGTAGTAGTAGTGATATTGGTTCAGCAGTAGTAGTAATAGTAAGCTAGTAATGGTGATTGTAGTACTTAGTGTTGACATTGGTAATATTAATCATAATAATCCCAATGAGCCTAGTAAATACAAGATAATATTTACAACACTTTAAAGTTTGAAGTGACCTTTGTATGGACAAAACCAACTGAAGTAACTTTCGAGGAATATGACTTTTGTTGACTTCGTACAAAATGTTGTCCAATATTATTTTGAGAAGATTAGCTCCGTACGTAGATGAAATCATTGGGGATCATCAGTGCGGTTTTAGGCGTAATAGATCGACTATTGATCAGATTTTTTGTATTCGACAGATAATGGAGAAAAAACGGGAGTATAAGGGTACAGCACATCAGTTATTCATAGATTTCAAAAAGGCATATGACTCGGTTAAGAGGGAAGTATTATATGATATTCTTATTGAATTTGGTATTCCCAAGAAACTAGTTCGATTAATTAAAATGTGTCTCAGTGAAACATACAGCAGAGTCCGTATAGGTCAGTTTCTATCTGATGCTTTTCCAATTCACTGCCGGCTAAAGCAGGGAGATGCACTATCACCTTTACTTTTTAACTTCGTTTTAGAATATGCCATCAGGAAAGTTCAGGATAACAGGCAGGGTTTGGAAATGAACGGGTTACATCAGCTTCTTGTCTATGCGGATGACGTGAATATGTTAGGAGAAAATCCACAAACGATTAGGGAAAACACGGAAATTTTACTTGAAGCAAGTAAAGCGATCGGTTTGGAAGTAAATCCCGAAAAGAAAAAGTATATGATTATGTCTCGTGACCAGAATATTGTACGAAATGGAAATATAAAAATTGGAGATTTATCCTTCGAAGGGGTGGAAAAATTCAAATATCTTGGAGCAACAGTAACAAATATAAATGACACTCGGGAGGAAATTAAACGCAAAACAAATATGGGAAATGCGTGTTATTATTCGGTTGAGAAGCTTTTATCATCTAGTCTGTTGTCAAAAAATCTGAAAGTTAGAATTTATAAAACAGTTATATTACCGGTTGTTCTTTATGGTTGTGAAACTTGGACTCTCACTCTGAGAGAGGAACATAGGTTAAGGGTGTTTGAGAATAAGGTGCTTAGGAAAATATTTGGGGCTAAGCGGGATGAAGTTACAAGAGAATGGAGAAAGTTACACAACTCAGAACTGCACGCATAGTATTCTTCACCTGACATAATTAGGAACATTAAATCCAGACGTTTGAGATGGGCAGGGCATGTAGCACGTATGGGCGAATCCAGAAATGCATATAGAGTGTTAGTTGGGAGATCGGAGGGAAAAAGACCTTTGGGGAGGCCGAGACGTAGATGGGAGGATAATATTAAAATGGATTTGAGGGAGGTGGGATATGATGATAGAGACTGGATTAATCTTGCACAGGATAGGGACCGATGGCGGGCTTATGTGAGGGCGGCAATGAACCTTCGGGTTCCTTAAAAGCCATTTGTAAGTAAGTAAGTATTAATGGTTGTGGCGATTGTATCTGTGGAACGGCAGAGGTCAAAGCACTTGGATAATACTGTATAAACGTCCCGGCCATGACGGCCACTTTGTAGTCTACGCCACAAAGCTGGAAGAATCTACCAGGTACAGAATCCCGGTCATTTCTATGTGAAGCCGGGAGCTACATTTGGCTCGTGTATGTATAATTTATGTAGAGCCTGGATTCTTTGGACTCCGATCCCTCCTCAAAGACACGGGGCTGTTCATTGCGAGTGTGGGCGGCATCACACAGCGCGCATCGATCTCTCTTTCCTCCTCTTGGGGTTTCTTCTCTCGCTGAATTGGACCCGGCTGCTTTCTCTCGTGTGGGCCCACTCGTTAAATACGTGAGGCGGTAAGGAAGCAACGTGGAGAAATTTAATTTGATCCCTAATTGTGGTTGCAGTATCGAATCGCCACTAGGAAGGGTCTCCGAGAGTCCAACACGCCGTTATATAACGTCAGACTTTCTAGTTTCCCGCTTCGTCATTATTAATAGGTAGGAAATGAATGCGGAATAACATTAAAGATTTTATAAAAGATTGATATTAGAAAAGACTTAGCAACACATGAATGAATTCTATGAATTCTAATCAGGATTAAGAGTTTGAAAAACTCTAGTGCTACTAAGATGCCAAATTTCTTTTTTACGTTTCATGAATTTCAACACCCAGATCCTTGTCTTCTTGCGAATAATATTATTTTTATGGCTGATTTTCTTTAACGATAATTTAAAACACACACAAAACTGAAACAATTTATTACACACAGAAATAAGATGAACTTTCGCTTTCTGGATTTGACAAAAAGATTCTATTTATAATTTCAAAGTAAAATATCTTATCTAATTTATGAATTGAATGTTTGAAGTAGATTAATGTCATTACTTTTGTGATAGTTATAAAGCAGCTCTCTTACATTGTAATTGTTGTTTAGTCAACAGATATGTTTAGATATGATTGGCCAAATTATTATTTGTTATCATAGGTAAAGGTGAGCATCTTCTGTGAAACTCTGAAAAAAGAACTAAGGAAGAGATTAGTGGAGTGCTTTGTGTGGAGTGTAGCACTGTATGAGGCAGAAGCATGAACATTAGTGAAGAGAAGCGACTAGAAGCACTTGAAATGTGGGTATGGAGAAGAATGGAGCGTGTGAAATGGACAGAATAAGAAACGAAGCTGTGTTAAAAAGAGTGGGTGAAGAAAGAATAATGCTAAACTGATCAGGAAGAGGAAAAGGAATTGGTTGGCTCACTGGCTGAGAAGAAACTGCCTACTGAAGGATGCACTGAAAGGAATGGTGAACGGGAGAATAGTTCGGGGCAGAAGATATCAAATAATAGATGGCATTAAGATATACTCGTATATGGATCATATATGGAGAGAAGAGGAAGGCAGAAAATAGGAAATACTGGATAAAGCTGGGTTTGCACTGAAAAAGCTGCCCTTGGGCAGAACACTATGAATGAATGAATGAACAGGTAAAGGTAAAGTCACAGGTCGTGAAGGCCCACAGAGTGGTGGAAGGTTGTCTCCCACTATACAGACAATCGGTATTGGTAGGAGTAGGGATGTCAATGCCACGTGCCCGACGCCTTTAACACCATGGAAATATCTCTGGTACTCATATCTGTTAGGGACTGAATGAATCCCAGTGGCACAGAGCGGCTGGAAAGATTAGATAAATTGAAAAAAAAATCCACAAGTCTATGGGGAATCGAAACCACGATCCTTTATCAGCGGCGTTGCAACGCTACTGTGTTCCCCATCCTCATTTATGATAACATCACTATTATAAACAGAAATTTAGGGCACATAAATAGAGTTTGCAAAGTAAGTATTATTTAGGACTATTATAGGCCCGCGGAGACCAAGAGGAAGGCAGAAAATAGAAAAGATTGGAGAATGCTGGGTTTGAAGTGAAAAACCTGCCTTTGTGTAATACACTATGCATATTATAGGCCTGCTACATCAATGTTTAATATGACGTGAAAATAATGTACCAAGACCCGGTATTAAAATGTTCGTTCATGGGAGAACACACAATATATCACAAGCACAAATCAAAAGCAATGTTTAAAATCGGCTTATTTTATGTAGGTATGTTATTGGAACAGAGCGTCAAATATTATTTCAGTAAACAATAAACATCACAATCCTTCATAATAACTGCGAAGTTCCTCCATATTTATGTATCGAAATCTAGTTGATGTGTTTGTTGTTAGACTTACCTATGTGGAAATTAATCTATAAACACTAATATAAAATAACAAAATCCAAGGTTTCGAACATATTTATACTACTATGAATACAGGAGGTAATACTGACAGACGCCTGGAGAACAGTCAGGTCAGAAGAAGATTCCTGATAAGGAATTCTGAGTTTTTTAAACTAGTCCATAAACTGTCATGAACTATATTTTCTGATTGGCCGATCTATTATCGAGAAGTATACTTTTATTGATCTAACCTATGTAGATTGTGGCCACAATATTTCTTGGTGATCTAGTACTAGGCGTTGGATGAGACGGTCGCGAGTTTAGACCCGCTCGCGGAAGAAAAAAATCTTCGGGAGAAAAGTAAATAAAGCTGTGTGTTCAGTATCGTAGATTTACGACATGTAAAAAAAAACCTTTTCCTTGTATCTAAGGTATCCGGGCAAAATTTGTCGGTAATTTCTAGTCCACGAAATTTCGACGAAGAATAATCTCAGAAGTTGAAAGAGTCTTTATATAAAATATCATTGCTGCCCGTACTATTAATCCTCCTGTTACTACTGCAATAATAATAATAATAATAATAATAATAATAATAATAATAATAATAGTCATAATGATAAAGATGCGCAGATTTTTGTAATTACTAGACAAGAAGTGATTACAAAATAATAGATTTCAACAAGTTATAGGACCAAAACTGTTTTAAGTTAACAAAAATCACGTTACTTGGTTATCTATTGCTTTCTTGAAGTTTCTTCCAACAGATCACAAAATATGTTAAATATTCGTACGTACTGTACTACTACAGTTGCCCAAAGAAAAATTAGACCGTTGGGTTGTTTAAAGTCTCAGATACAAGACACTGCGCATGATCGGAGAGCTATTACACAGATAAATAAGATAAAGCGTAATTGAGTTATTTAAATTCATTCTATTTAGTTTGTTGTTAGAGCTCGTTCCGAAACTAACTTTGAAAAGTGCAAGGAAATTGGTATGTATTGTAAATAACAGTTAGGGCCTAAATACAGCATTACAGACATTTATTGTTATTAAATGTGGATCTAATTTTCTTTAATGAATTTCGAAATGACACAGGCAGCAAAGAGGTAGAAATAGGTATCCTACAAACAAAACTCAGCTCGAAGTCCTCGCGGCGCGCATACTATACCCCTCTTACCCCTCTAGAGTAGGCGTGAGAGCATGCTGGGAACGAGAGTATACATCATCTGCGCGAGACAGTCACGCCCGCTGGTTTCTGCGCACTGAGTTCTTCCTGTTGGATGCCTATAGGTAGCTAAATAAAATAATCTCGTTAATTTTTATTTTGTTTATAACAAAGAAAATGAAGTGACCAGATATGATTTGTTTTACTTTCATTTTTGTTTCTTTCTCGACAGTAAATGAAATGTAGAACATTTTTAATTATGGCTTTGTTTTAACAAATAATAATCGTAATTTTTATCTTAAAACTTCATTGGAAAGAGTGTAATTTTTCTTTTTAACAATAACAAAGATATTTGAAATTTTTAACAACAAACATTAAGGATTTTAAATAGCAATAAAAACTACATTTAAATACGTACTAATCGTATGAACTACGGACATGTGAAGGAGGGACAGTATTCACCCAGGCAGATGCAATTCCAAAATACTGACAAAAATGTTAACTTGTACAATATAGGCTTTACAGAACTATGCCCAATTCATACTACGTAGTTCATGGACAGCGCGGCTTTTAGCCGTTCAGTACAACAGGAACCATTCGCGCTAAAGCGTCATTACCTAGTTTGAATGGTTGTAATTTAAACATTACATCTGCTCAGACAAAACACTGTAGCCACGAAGAAGGTGAGACCTATGAACTAAGTCGCCTAAAAAGCATTTTAAGATTCGGCCCATCCTTTATTTTGAAATGAGAACATCCTGTGACACACCACAACACATACGATTAGGCCTATCGAGACGATAGACGAATACTTGCTAAACGCGTAATAATAAAACATCATCAACAATTTCAACAGCTGATTTCATGTGATTTTTTTGCCATCTAGATTATAAGGAAGAGGAATGAAAAGCCTGGTCTTTTACATACTTTCATAGAAAAAAGTTACAGGATGATAGGTCGGAGGTCCTTGGTGACCAAAGCGTGAGTGTGGAAGCGTTGTGGAAGAGTTCTATCGAGGTAGTTTTTAACTTCCCTGTGACAGTGAGGTGGTGCTCTATAGTGTTTCAAAATTATTTTCATTGCAGTCATGTAGCTGAAGCATCAATCGATTAACCATCATGTCGAGATAATAAACTCCTGCACAATTTTTCTCTTGGAAAACTAAGGGACCATACATTATTTTACAGGACATAGAGATAAACTTACCGGAGCTATGACGAGGCGTAAATCGATAATTGATATGTAATATGATACAAACTTTCGTTGTTGCTGAACAACATTCTACATATAGAATTTCTATATCTACAATGGTTATGATTTTGTAATATCGCTGTTCCGGAGGAACAACGACTTAAGTGCAACATAGAAAGTTTTTCAGAAGGAAAAAACGGAATATTATTTACATATGAATACATATCGGTATATAAATAAATAATAAATATTTGAAAAAAAATATATTTTTAAAATCGAAATAAAGCAAAATATTATGCTTTTTGGTTACTTTTAAATGGTACTAGTCAGATAGGGGTGTTTTTTAATATTCACCCCAATTTTGCAGTTGTGTCATTGTTCTTCTGAAACAGCGACATATTGAAGTTGTATATTTGTATTGTAATAACGATGTATAATATTGGCAATATAGGCAGTTTATTTTCTTGTAGAATGACTGCATTACTTGAAAGGTTTTATTTTAAATTACATAAAAGTTGACTACAGTGATTTAGTCGAAATTAGTTACACATTTCCTTTCTTGCTTCTTAACAAAAGAAATACTGACATATTTCACGTGATGCAAATTTTTTGCGAAGAATGTCTTTTCTAATCGCTTTCATACTACATTCTTGCGTGGTCTACCTTAATATGAGAGCAGACTGTGCCTTGGTTCTTTGGTTCATTACGTAAATGGAACATCATGTAAATAACTCTCATAGATACTTCTTTCAACTGCAGTGGTTACTTAGAGTCGTGTGTGTATGGTTATGAACAGGGAAAGGATTTATATGTAAATACATATTTACTTATAAAGCTAATATAATTTATATTTTGCATTATCTTTATGTTTCACAATGTGTAGGGTTGAAAAATCCTACTTTTATTTTCCATATTTTTCCATATTTTAGAGTTTAGTACATATTTTCGTTAATTTCCATATATTTTCCATATTTCATATAAAACAGTCCATATTATATTAGGTTTAACAATAAAACAAAACAAAATTCCATTAACTTTTAAAAATACATTTCAACAATAGAGATTTAAACACATGTTCAGTAATCCCTTTAACATCAGAGTTATTTGAAAATTAGCAGTCCTATCAACAATGGGAAAGTAAGTTACAAAACTGTATTAATTTAATTTAAAATTTTTAACAGACTTCAGTTGTGCAGCTCAACAGTTAAATGCCAGTCAGAGTACACATAGGTTCAGTTTTGTAAATCATACTATAAAGACGGTAAATATGCCAAAAGTACGTCATTCAGTCAATTTAAAATCAAAACTAACAAGTTACATTTCAGAATTTAAAGAAGATGGTTTATCAACTGACAATAAAATATTATTTTGTAATTTGTGTCAGTGTGCAGTATCATCTACACAAAAGTTCCTGGTGCAACAACACATTACAACTAGTAAACATCAGGCCAACAAACAACTAAATTCCAAGCAGAGACAATTGTTTTTAACACAACCAACAACATCGAATGTAAGATCTGAGTTTAACATCGACCTGTGCCGTTCTCTCATCTCTGCTGATATTCCTCTCTACAAACTAAAGAATAAGGTCTTCAGGGAATTCCTTGAAAAATATACTCAACATACAATCCCGGATGAGTCAACACTTAGGAAGACGTATGCTCCATCCATCTACGATGAGACAATACAGAAGATAAGAGATGAAATTAAAGATAGTTCAATTTGGGTTTCCATTGATGAGACTCCCGACAAAGAAGGTAGACTTGTTGGTAATGTAGTTATCGGTTTGTTAAGTGAACAATATTCTGAACGAATTCTTTTACATTGTGATGTTCTAGAAAAGTGCAATAACAAAACTATAGTTAAACTGTTCAACGAAGCTATGGGTATCCTGTGGCCAAAGGGTATTATGTACGATAATGTGTTATTCTTTATTAGCGATGCTGTCCCTTATATGGTCAAAGCTGGACAAGCATTATCTGTTGTATATCCTAAATTGACTCATTTTACTTGTGTGGCGCATGCATTTCATCGTGTGGCAGAAGTGGTCAGAGACAATTTCCCTAAAGTAGATTTGTTGATTTCATCAGTGAAAAAAGTATTTCTCAAAGCTCCCAGTAGAGTTAACGTGTTGAAAGAAATGTACCCTGAAATTCCATTGCCACCAAAGCCAATTTTAACTAGATGGGGTACATGGCTAGAAGCAGTTGAATATTATGCCGAACATATAGACTCTATTAACAATGTTCTCCTTGCATTGGACTCTGAAGATGCAGTCTCAATTGATACTGCGAAAACAGTTACCTGTGACATAAGTGTGAAGAATGACTTAGCTCACATTCAGCATACATTTTCATGCATCATAAAAACGCTCAAAAGTCTCCAAAATAGGCACCTTTCACTATCTGAAAGTTTTGAAATTATAAATAGTATTGTGGAACAACTGAATCGTGGTAGAGGTAAAGTTGCAGATGCAGTAAGAGCTAAGGTGGACACTGTACTTTCAAAAAACCCTGGATATGAAGAACTACAAAAGGTTGTTGCTGTGATGAGTGGTGAATCAACAGTGAAGATTAACTTGGACTTATCCCCAGCAGACATTGTGAAATTGAATTATGTACCAGTTACTTCTTGTGACGTCGAACGCTCTTTTAGTCAGTATAAATCTATCCTCAGAGACAATAGAAGAAGATTCACTTTTCAGCACTTGAAAGAAATGTTTGTAACCTATTGTTATGGTAACAGACAATAAAAATTGTGTTTTGTTGAAACTACATTGGAAGATAAGGTACGTCCATTATATTTTTTGTTTAGTTTGATTAAAATGTACCAATATTTAACGTACATAGTCATTTTTTTATAATTTTAAGTCCATATTTAATTCCATATTTTGGTAAAAATCCATATTTAATTCCATATTTTGGTAAAAATAACTACATATATATTTACATATTTCATATATTTTTAGTCCATATAAATCCGTTCCCTGGTTATGAATTTCTAAAATCAAAGTCTTATCGAGGAGTGTGGGCGCAAGCATAATGAGAAAGTGTGTGCATATTTATGATTTCTCTCTTAAAAATATATTTAAGAAGAGTGCATTAGTACGAGAAAATTGTGCTGTATGTATTCGTTAACCAAATACATTGTGAGCAATAAGCGCTTTTTGAAGATGGAATGCTCAATGATCTATTCTCGAAATTGTTTTCATTGATTGATTTAAAATCCTCCTGAACACTCAACTCAATTTCAAATTACATACACTTTTCGACACAATCATGAACATACCTCACCACAACAGGAAACCAGAAGATAGCGCGGGATCTTCACTAAGTTTCGGACATTGAAGAATATCATTTCGAAACTGGTCAGCCAGGTACAGTTCCCCATATTAACACAGTAAAGAAGTTACAAAGTTAATCAGTAATTATACAAGTGTTAAAAGTGTATATAGAACAATGAAGGAATAATACATAATACAGTGACAAATGACATTTCCTGCGATGTGTGATTCGCACAACATATATACTTTCATCAAGCAAGAGTTTCAAACATGTTTCAATTTATTTTCATTTCACATTTCTGATGAAAATAAATTCCATCCGTCTATACAGGATAGCTAGCTAATATTGATGCAGGTTATCTCGAGGTCTTTCTCCATAATACCAAAAATTATCTAAAATAACTTAATTCTTTTAAATTGTATTTCTAATTTTAGTCGCTTTAACTACAAGATCATGTCACGACTTTGGATTGTGTGTTTGAAATGGTACATTGTTGATGCATTAGGTTGCTGTCATCTACTGACCTGTCCGCAAACCCCCAGAGATATTGCCATCTAATAGCCATACCTCCAGACATGTTCATTATGTATAATCCTTAGGAATTCAGGTATTGCAACACAGGTATCTGTATCTTGTTTGTGAAGGAATCTTATTCAATCCGGCATTTGCATTTTAATTAACCATATTCCTAATTATTTTATCAAGGAAACTACTAAAAACTTCTACCAGATTGGCAGACCAGAAGATATGAACCAGAAACCTTCCGTATGGAAGTCTACTTGACTTCTGAAAGTTTACGCAAAACGTCAGCTTTCTCACATAATTTCTTTTTGAGTTGTGTTCATTATATGCAAATTTAAAAATATTTTTAAAATAAAAATAATGACGAATAAAAAAAAACTATGCCCTAAAAGTTAAGTCTCACGCCTTAAAATATTCCTAAATTATCCATTATAACGTTGTGAGAATTACAACAAATTATGGCTGCAAATTTTTGTGCGTCTGCAGTTTAAATATTGACAAAATTTAATTATTTTTTCAATGCATTCAAGTGCAAGTTGCCTTAAGGGAGGAAAGGAGTAATAAATAATTGATAAGAATAAAATTCACTCCAGGCTGCATAAGAGACAGATGGTTAAAGGGAAAACATGTTAAGACACCATTTTTGCGGTTTCAGTGACATTAGTAACGTATTTTTCAATGGATGTAGAAAAGGTTTTTGCAAGATTAGAATATTTTCTTTAAACTTTATATGAGGATAAAATACAAATCTAACATGAATCAAACTTCATTGAGAGAAGCTTGTTTCCGACATTGCTGTCCGTTCCGGAAATGAAACTGAAACCGCAAGTAGCCTACGGTTACAAATTAAATTATCCCACGTTGTTCCTTCAACCACCTCACGTATTTAACTAGTGGACCAGCGGACATTTGAAATTCAGCTAAGAAAACCCAAGTCACTCGATAATCTGGTATGTGCTGTGGTCTGTGGTTTGAGTTTCATTTAAAAGTAATTGAGGGGCTTAGTGGAAATGGGGTCCATGCCACAAAAACTAATTCTTTTAGAAGAAGCATTTTTAAGTCAGTACTTCTCCTATGTAAAGTATGTACAGACCGATTATTTAGTCCTGACAGCTCAGCGACGCGAAAGAGGGGAAGTAATAGTAGGAGGGGGAGAGTTCCGGAGTAGAGATAAGGGCGAACGGTCAGTAAAGGAATGCAGTACAGCTTAATTATACTGGAACATAAAGCTCTACCGCACGCATGACATCCGATTGCTCTGACGGCAAGCGAGTGAGTAACCCAAACACCCCTTGGCGTAACTAAAAGGACTCGCCTGACTCAGGCGCAGATCGCCAGCGATTGTCAGGACTAAATAATCGTACTGTACAATGAGATCAATGATTATTCAAATATAATACTCAAGTATATCGATATCCAAATCGTGGATGTTATCGAGTCACTTACACAGTAATAAAACAACAATCGAATTGATTACTTATAGAATACTATCATGGTAGGCTACTTTGTTGTTTTTAAGACAGCACAAGTGGATTGAATACCGATTGTTATTTTAATAAAGTAGCTAATATAGCTGCACATTTACTAGTAAATGTGATCTTTTCCAGCCATTGTTTTGGACTCTGATACTGAAAACAAACAAACAAATAACTATAATATTGCACTGTCTTTATATACTTTCAGATTTTTTTCGTCTCACATACTGCCTACCGCTGTTTCGTAATATATTCCTTTCGTTATCCTTCCACTGATGTGTATTACGAAAACCTTCTTGGCAGAAACTATTTCATTTCTTTGCTCTAACTGATTCTAATTGCTACACGATTCCTCCATATTGTAAACGATGTAAACATGAGACAGTACATAGCATCTAATTGGGTGGCTGCGTACGACTCCGCCAAACAGTCTCTCTGTTCTATAAAGCCAACACAAAGTGTGGCATGAGCCTTCATTCCACAAAGATTCTCTCTTCAAGTTAAGAAGAGGCATTTATAAATCCTTACCATGTCCGGTAGACACATGCCTCAAAACTGGAAGGTCATAAAACAGGTGTCAGATGGTAAGATGTGTCGGATTATCGAAAAAACTAAAAATCGATAGAAATGTGGCATGGGCCCCTTTTCCACTAGGCCCCTCAATTTCAAATTGTTGCTGTCATAATTTTATATCAAATTATTAAACCATGATGTCGAGAGTTCATGAAGCCATTTGCACGAGAGCTGGTGTTGAATTCGTCAAAGACCAAAGAAGGAATCTGTCGTTAGTTACAGATCGAGTGAAAGGAATCGCAGGAAAATAACAGTTATCAGAAAACGTGAATTAATTACAGTTTGCACGAGGAATAGAAAGTATTTAACCTATTACTTACAAACTACTTTTAAGGAACCCGGACGTTCATTGCCGCCCTCACTTACGCCCGCCATCGGTCCCTATCCTGTGTAAGATTAACCCAATCTCTATCATTATATCCCTCTCCCTCAAATCCATTTTAATATTATCCTCCCATTTACGTCTCGACCTCCCCAAAGGTCCTCTTCCTTCCGGCCTCCCAACTAACACTCTAATATGCATTTCTGGATTCGTCCATACGTGCTACATGCCCTGCCCATCTTAAACGTCTGGATTTAATGTTCCTAATTATGTCAGATGAAGAATTCAATGCGTGCAGTTCTGCATTGTGTAATTTTCTCCATTCTCATGTAACTTCATCCCTTGTAGTCCCATATATTTCCCTAAGAACCTTGTTCTCACAAATCCTTAATCTCTGTTCCTCTCTCAAAGTGAGAGTCCAAGTTTCACAGCCATACAGAACAACCGGTAATATAATTGTTTTATAAATTCTAAATTTCAGATTTTTTGACAGGAGACTAGATGACAAAAGCTTCTCAACCGAATAATAGCAGGCATTTCCCATATTTATTCTGCGTTTAATTTCCTCCCGAGTGTCATTTATATTTGTTATTGTTGCTCCAAGATATTTGAATTTTTTCACTTCTTCGAAGGATAAGTCTCCAATTTTTATATTTCCATTTCGTACAATATTCTGGTCAGGAGACATAATCATATACTTCGTCTTTTCGAGGTTTGCTTTTAAACCTATCGCTTTATTTGTTTCAAGTAAAATGTCCGTGTTTCCCTAATCGTCTTTGGATTTTCTCCTAACATATTCACGTCATCCGCATAGACAAGAAGCTGATGTAGCCCGTTCAATAATTCTAATCCCTGTCTGTTATCCTGAACTTTCCTAAATGGCATATTCTAGAGTGAAGTTAAAAAGTAAAGGCCATAGTGCATTTCCTTGCTTTAGCCCGCAGTGAATTGGAACAGCATCAGACAGAAACTGGCCTATGTTTAACCTCTATAGATAAAAATATTATAGATATTTTCAGAAGGCAGATTTGAAACTTTTATGAATCTAGACGTTACACTTATAATTAGAAGAAATAATATTCATTTATATTTTTCTGCCCAAGGGCAGGTCTTTCACTGGACACACAGCATTCTTCAATCTTTCCTATTTTCTGCCTTCCTTTTAGTTAGTGATAAACGACAATTCTGCGCAAAAGATAGTGTTAAAAAATTATAAATATCATCAGATCGTTCTAAATCAATGATTGAAATGTTTACAATGCTTCGAAAATCGGATCTACGAGTATGTTTGTCTTCTGGTAAAAATATCAGAATGTAAAAGAAAAAAATGTATCCTATTCGTCGGAGCCATTAAAATGGATAAATCCACATCACTGATCAACGACTGAGAGCAGAACAAACAACGTAAGGGGTTCCAAGACCACAATTATAAGATAATACGGCTGAATAAGTGCAATACAGGTGTATGAGGTAATATAAGGGAAGTAAGGAGAAGAAATAAAGTGAAGTGGAAGTGAACGGAGTGAAATTGAATCCCGTAAGCTTCATTTGATTCACTTCGCTTTGTGAATGTTTTAATTCCCTTCCATCCCCTTATTCAGCCGTTATGACTCATTGGATAACGCATGCGTTTCGAAACGAATTGGACCTTGCTTCGATTCCCAGCATTGACGGAGATTTATCTCCACTCCACGAGACTTGGCGTTTATCCCTTATCTAGAGAAAAGTTTTGTCGAACAGATACTTTATAAGTCCCAGAAAGGAGGCAGTGCGCATGATCAGAGGAGGAGCGAGCTGGTTCACTAGACAACAACTAGCTGAGGTAATAAAATTAGTTTTGTTTCGTTGTATAGCTAATCATTCGCACTGTCTCCTTTCTGGGACTTATAAAGTATCTGTGCGACAAACCTTATTTCTAAGACTGTACGTTACGTGAAGTCTCTCCGGTGGCCCTGACTGTGAGGGAGACCTGCTTTCTTAAAGCTTTCAGTGTTCGTCCAAAGAGGAGTACTTTCAATGGATTATAAGGCTGGACAAATGGAGGCTAAAAATACAAACAAAGGAGGAATATCCTCTTATCTCTATCTCTGTACACTTCCAGTTTTATTTAATCTTTCAGATGCTTTTTGGACCATCGTCACTTTTTTTATATTTTTAAACTTTTTCAACTGTATGGATGTCATTTTTTATTTTTAGTGAGTTATTTTACGACGCTGTATGAACATCTCAGGTAATTTAGCGTCTGAATGTAATGAAGGTGATAATGCCGGTGAAATGAATCCGGGGTTCAGCACCGATAGTTACCCAACATTTCCTCACATTGGGTTGAGGGAAAACACCGGAGAAGCCTCAACCAAATAACTTGCCCCTATCGGGAATCGAACCAGAGCCACCTGTTTTCGCGATCAGACGCGCTCACCATTACTCCATAGATGTGGAGTGGATGTTGTTGAGAGTCGAAATTCGACTGATTTTCGTTTCATGTTATTTCCAATACTGTTAATTCCAATATCTTGAAGAAAGTGGATATTCCGTGTCATTTCGGATACCAAACATAATTCCCGTTCACAATTAATTAATTCCGTGTCATTTTCAATACCACCCGCTAGGCAATGCGTGACGTCACAAAGCTACTTTCTGTCAACTCATGCGTTCTGCCGTACAAATTTTCTGTTGTTGCCTAGAATCGTTGCCTAGAGGGCAATGTTTAGAAATACTCACAGGGAATGTTGAAGCGTTAAGTCTATTAGTCGCTGTTCGTTTTCAAAGATGGAAGTCGTTGACATGTTAGTAACAACAAAAAACAAGCCATCTTGTGTACATACAGGTTACAAGTACAACGTAAGTAAACAAAATAAATCTACAACGAATTGGTTGTGTGAAAAATATTACGGTGTAAAATGCAGAGAAAGAACTACAACAAACGAAATTACCAAGTAGTATCTGTTGATAGTGAACACAGCTGTATTGCAGATGTAGCAAGATATGAAATAGAAAAACTTAAATTCATTTGTAAGAAAAGGGCAAGAGAAGAAGTGATGCCATGCAAGCAGTGTATAGGGAAGTATTTCACGAAGTTTTGAGTTTAGTTTACGAGTTTGTGACGGAAATTCCCCAATTCAATTCTCTCTGTATAGACATAGGCGAAAATAATTCCTTTTGTTAAATAATAGTCTACAATTCTGGCTTTGTTCTAGATTAGCTATGTTGCAATTATTATTTACAATTTATGACGTATGTGTCAAAATATATGGCTATTGTGATAAGCAGTATTGGAAATGACAGTAATGGCAGAACCATACGATATGACGATATGAATGAAACTGAAGGCAGTCTTGCTTCGAACATAATGTCGACGATGTAAAGCTAAACTTCTCTCTGGGTTAAAGTGCTGTGATTGTGATAATTGCTATCATCCCAGCTGTGTTAAATTAGTTACTAATATGGTTTTTATTGACGACAACATAATTAAATGTTGTAAGGTTAATAATAGTAAGGTACCTGGAAGTGAAGAAGAATTTTGTAATGTTCTGTGTTCAATGGCGGACGGAAATAATAAAACTGACGTGAGTGTTATTACACATCTAATGAAACAAAAGATTTATTAATTGATGGATTACTTGACAAAGTTTTAGTTATAACGCAACAGAAGGATGAGGTAATCAGCGAATTGCGCCATAAAACTATTGTTTCACTTGACCAAATTGATTTACTAAAGAACATTATGCATAAGAAGAAATTTAACCAAAACGAATGTGTAATAATGGTGGTAATATAGTAATCAAAAGTCAAAACACAAATCTTGTATACAAGATAGTGTGGCGTCAACAAGCAGTGCAATTAATGTTGAAATTGATGAGGTGAGGGTTTATAGTAAACAAACCCAAGACAGTGTAAGCAGTAAAACTAAAACCCAATGACAATAATTATACATGGTCTGAGGTATTAATGAGAAATAGTAAACAAAAATAAAGTAAATCTAACCTCCCGCTTAAACCCAAGTGTAACCAGATTGTAGTAGGTGATAATAACTTAGTACTGGAAACGATATAAAAACTGTTCGTAGAAAATCTTATTTGTTTGTTTCTAGACTTGACCCCACTACAACTGTTGAAGTTTTAGTAGATTATGTGAAATATAATTTTCCTGAAGCCAAACGTGAACCTTTGGAAGCTAAATATCTCGAATCATATAGCTCATTCAAAGTTACCATTGATAATGATAATTTGTATAAAGCTTTAAATGCGGATTTATGGCCACGGGACGCTCTAGTTACGAGCTATTCTTTAAAGAGAGCTCCTCTAACCCCGAACAACACTTACATAATGAAATGAAACTTACTTATTATAATGACCTAAATATTTTACATTGGAATGTTCAGAGCATCCTGAATAAAATTAGTTATATCTCAGAATTTATTATTGGTTTGAATATTCATCTATTATGCACTGTCGAATATTGGTTGGATACTACTGATTTAAATCTTATAAAATTCCAGGATATTATTTGGCTGATTTTTATTGCAGACCTTTGCGTGGTCAACATGGAAACTCTGCTATTTTTGTTAAAAATGGTATTGTGAGTAAAAAAGTAACTGATATTTCTAACTTTAGTGTGTAATCTTTATTTAAGGTTTGTTCGGTTTTTATATGTGATTTAAATATACTGTGTCTAACATTTTATAGATCACCTAATGGTACTAGAACTGACAAAGATTTATTTTTAACTAAATTATACGATCTTTTCTGCTGTCAAAAAATCTGAAAGTTAGAATTTATAAAACAGTTATATTACCGGTTGTTATTTATGGTTGTGAAACTTGGACTCTCACTTTGAGAGAGGAACATAGGTTAAGGGTGTTTGAGAATAAGGTGCTTAGGAAAATATTTGGGGCTAAGAGGGATGACGTTACAGGAGAATGGAGAAAGTTACACAACACAGAACTGCACGCATTGTATTCTTCACCTGACATAATTAGGAAAATTAAATCCAGACGTTTGAGATGGGTAGGGCATATAGCACGTATGGGCGAATCCAGAAATGCATACAGAGTGTTAGTTGGGAGGCCGGAGGGAAAAAGACCTTTGGGGAGGCCGAGACGTAGATGGGAAGATAATATTAAAATGGATTTCAGGGAGGTGGGATATGATGATAAAGACTGGATTAATCTTGCTCAGGATAGGGACCAATGGCGGGCTTGTATGAGGGCGGCAATGAACCTCCGGGTTCCTTAAAAGCCAGTAA
The DNA here is from genome assembly GCF_040183065.1 of Periplaneta americana. NCBI lineage: Eukaryota > Metazoa > Arthropoda > Insecta > Blattodea > Blattidae > Periplaneta > Periplaneta americana. Next base: position 83,860,832 of record NC_091119.1, read on the forward strand.
TTATACGATATTTTTGAATTAGTATATAAACTGAATATAAATTATAATACCATTTTAACAGGTGATTTTAATAGTCTACCGATTTTATGTCTAATTATAACGATCTTAGAGATATTGTTGATTTGTTTTCTAGTTTTGGTTTTCAACATATGGTCAAAGAACCTACTCGACCTAGTAGAAATGGAACTATGGAAACTTGCATTGATAATATTGTAATATTGTACGCGTAGCAAATGAAATTTACAAAGTTCGATATTCATTGAAAATCTCTTTGGTACTCTTGTTTGCTTATGTTTATTATTCCTAACAATCCTCTCTATAATATGATTAACACTTTTTGTACCTATGCCTAAAATTAACAGAAGATGGTCATCTGATAGACGAGTACGTATAGTAGGCCTACTTTTATTTCGATTTAGTTTGGAAAACATTTCTTCGCATTCAATGCTGGAAAAATGCGTGAGGTACGGAAAGTTTTAGTATATTCGTGTAACTTATTTCCCTTTTTTACTGCTTAATGTAACAAAATTTAACTCAGAAGATCACACATTCAGTTTTATCATTATTCAGAACAACAAAATACTCATTTTCCATGCTTCTTTAAAATTGAAATGTATCTTGGAATTCGTCATATTACATTCACCTAGTACGTCCCTGAATAGTACTGGAATGGAACGCAATGGAAAGGAATGGAATTTTCGGGAGGGAGCAGTATGACACAGCATTACGACCTTTTACGACCTATTGCGCTAATCCTCAAACTAGTCTGATTACACGAAGGTTCGCTGCGTACCCAGCTTTCGAACAAGCCACCCCATTCGTCCCTAGGCCAGCCTCCTCTGTACGTCGCTGCCGGTGTTCGGGGAATGCTATGGAATTATGACAGAATGGAGAAATGTTAACCGAACGATGTAGACGCCTAATATGGGAAAACGGGGGAACCCGAGACAAACCCCGACTGCGAACTTGTCCGTAACAAGTGTCGCCATAGATTTGTCGAAAAAAATCCTAGGCCTGATCGGAACTCGAAGCCAGACCGTCAGTGTGATAGGTCTTACTAGCCTACTCAGCCACCGCAGGATAGTTTGAATAGTATTACTACTATGCGTCTCAAATTCTAACTTTATAAACAGACTACACGGCTATGAACTTGTGGATTGAGGAAAGGAGGGGTAGTGTTCACAGAGCTTTTCAGGGTACTTGTCCCCCACGCTGGCTTAAAGTAATAGATTCAAAGAGACATACTGTTGCATACAGACGAGTCTACTACAGGTTTGACTAGGAAGTACAGGCCTACAATTGGCAAAACTCCGTTGTGGGTTACTAAACCTCAACGCTGTACTGGAGGCGGAGTCTAGAGTTTCCCTCCATTAATCTGAACCATTGTCGCTACAGATTGACAAGTCACCTGACGCATCACTTCTCTCAGTACGCGCTACTATTGGCTGACAATTAGGAAGGAGAAGGTGAATAGTATATTGTGTCACTCTGCATGCGCAGACAAACGGAGTTTTGTAAGTTATTCCCCTATAGTAGAACATGCATGTGCTACCATGCCATAGGTACTCATATTTTGTTTCATACTAATGCTGTACTAAAAGTAGAGGTCTTAAAATTTTAACGATAGTAGCAGGAAATTAATAAGAGATAAATATCCAACTTACTCGACGTGGTCCATCGAGTAATATCTCCAGGGCCCTCCTATTAGGAGATCTCTACCCTTCATGGGATACATCGGCTCATTAATTCATTCGTTCACAAATACAAATAATATCTTCAACTTACTTCCAGGACAATAATTATTAGCCTGTCCTCTCTCTTGTCTCAAGGAGTGGCTTTGTTCAAAGAGTACTGCTATTCTTGAATGTCTAGTGTTGGTTCACAACCTCTTCAATACCTGATAGAACGACAAAGTTAATGAAGTATCCTTTTTTGAAAAGTAACCTCTCATTTGTTTCTGCTGCTTTTGATCGTCATCAGTAACAATAAATGTGTTCGCTTATTGATGAACCGCAAAATGTAATCTGGGGGCAGTACTTCCTCCATCCCTTCAGTATTACATGCACGGTAGCTTCGGTCACGTTCCAGTCTCTTTATAATGAAGTTTCTAATTAGCACAAATCTCACACAAGTGCGACAGACAATTTGTCCCAGATAAGCGATTCTCGTGTAATGAAATTAGGAAAGGAGTTGCGCTGCGGGCTGGATTCTTGTTTAAAATTAATGTTTTCATTACCAGCTTATGCTTTACAAGTTACGAGACTTGAGGGAGTATTAGCACTATGTCAACAGTAAGTACATCCGCTTCCACACTCTGCCAGTTGCGGCTTCGTTGAAGCTCTACAAAAACTTAGTCATACTGCTGGCATAAATACTTCATTTTAAAACTCATATTTACATTTCCCGTAACTCCGTCACGTATGTGTGGTTGTTCTCTCAGTGTCGCTATGCCTCTCATTGATTTGAAGTTTGTGGGTTCTCAGCCAACTACGGAAGCTGATTTTTAAGGACGATCAAAACTTTCTCTTCCTTGTGAATGGCAGTAAAGATGAAGAGTCCGTATCGTATATTATTATGTTCTATTTGTGGTGAATATTGCCTCCTATTGGTTTTCAATTTTCATTATCCTCTTCTTCGACTATCTATATCCGGCACTCCATTCCCCATTATACCAGTCTCCTCAAAGTATTCTCACCTTTTTTTTCTTTCTAGACGCTTCCTGTTTATTACTACTTTGAGTAGTCTTGCTTCTTTAATTCTTGTACCTGTTGTTTCCGTATAACTTGAGGGATTATGTTTTAGATTCCACTAGGTTTTCTTAGATAACTTCCTGAATTTATGAAGTGATACGTGTTTTAGACACATTACGAGTCGATCGCAGTGAAACAAAATTGTGTGACGAACGTTTTCAGAGGGCCTTGCATGTTATCCCTACGGAATTGTGTAAGTTCCTATGTTATCGCGTGAATAAAGTTGTTGATATTTACGATTTTTCACGAATTTACATAAATTAGTGGTAGTGACTCTACTGTGTGGTGTTGTGAAGTTTCATAGTTAAAGCCAGAGAGTGAAATTACATTTTTGAAAAGTTTTTCGGTAGAAATATGCTGAAATAAGAAGCTGCGGGAACGAGTATGTGACGTTAAATTAGGCGTGCTAATGAGCCTTTGAAAATTGAACGAACAACGGAAAAGAGTAGTCTGGAAAGCGGGTGAGAATGTGGGTTAAGGGAAAATGCATTTTATAACTTCTTTTCTGCAGTTCAGTTACAAAGTGTCAAACATTTAGTGAATGTTTCTACATCGCCAACAATGAACGAATAATAAACGAATGCAATGTCTATTCCAGCTGATATCGGTGATTTAGAGTTAAAACCTAGTTTACTATAAAAAGACTTTAAATAAAACAAATGTTCCAATCAGATATTTGGAAAGTCATTTACAAACAATCAATTTGGATTGGTGTACTTCATTTTTCGTTCTTTATTTTAGCTATAAGAAATCATTTTCTTTCATTTCTAAATTCTGAAGAATACTGAGTAAAAATGTTAAATTTAACCCTAATTTATGGCATATAATTGCATTAACATTTAAAAATAGTATTATACATTTACAGCTTAAAAAATTCACTTCTATCGCTCTCATTTTATTATTTCTAATAAATGCTGGAAATATTTTCACGTCCCATAAGAATGAAAATTACTATTATGAATCCATTGTACAAGAAAGAACATCGAAAGAACTTTAATAATTATAAAGGATTTACTTTACTATGAAATTCGAAGTATAAAATAGGTGGCTAATAATAAACCAATACGTAACATAATTTCAAACACTTTAGATTAAAAGAAACTTTAATTTACGTAACTTTTCCCGTTGCTATGCACCATCCGCCGTTATAGGCCTGTAAGTGATTGCATAACTATAGGTCTTTGGACATGGAGATGTTGAGTTAAATCAATGTAGAATAAACAAAATCACTCAAGCCCATCAATGAACAAATTTTGATTAAAATTCTATCACTTAGTTAAGAGGAAAATACGCACGAAAACACACATACACACACGGATTAGAGTTTTCTAAATCTTAGTTCCTTATCCAAAACGTTTGATAGTCTTGAGTACGGTAAATCTCTCCGCTGTTTGAACAGCCGTAGTTCCGCCACAGCCTGCTTTATGTATGTGTTCCGAGAGAATACTGACGAATCGCAGATGGTGCAAGCAACGAGAAAGGTTACGTAAACTCAAGAGACGTTTAACAAAGTGCTGCACACAGCGACCGCAAATCGGTTCCCAGGACAGAGCCAGAACATAAAGGAGCTCTATAGAAGTCAGGTGAAGCAGGTTCAATGTAGAAGGAAACACGTACACTACAGAGGTTATGTACACTCTTCTTTGTGCAAGGGCAACAGTGCAGTTTATTTCCTTTCTGATCCCAGAAAGAGAGTTTGGAATGATAATATCTGTCCGCATGTTGCTCTTGTGGACAGAGTTACAGTACAATTTCTGAAGAACAGATTTTTTTATGTGAACATCTTTATCGTTTCGTATTGTAATAATAAATATATGACCAATTTAAAACAATGCAGTGTAGGAAAAATTCAAAATTCCTGAACTGGAATTCTAATTGTGTTATAGATTTGTCTTTATAATCACAGTATTCTCATTAGGGAAAGAGTTATCATCACCTCTATCGTCGTCGTCGTCGTCGTCATCATCGTCGTCATTTGCATTAAACCCTTAGCCCTGATCGAATTCATGAAATTCCTCTGTTATGAAATTAACTTTCAGTCGTACACCAGTATTTGATTGGTTGTTTTCACGAGGGCTTGATCCGGAATGGATTGTTGCACTTGGGACGTTTAGGCCCATTATACGCTCTATATGCGATGACTGTCTTTTTTTACTTGGTTATTTAACGACGGTATACCAACTACTGAGTTCTTTAGAGTCGATGAAATTGGTGATAGCAAGATGCTATTTTTGCGAGCTGAGGCCCAGGATTCGCGATATAATTAATTAATTAATTATGGTTTATTTAACGACGCTTGCAACTGCCGACTGGTATCGTGAATGAAGCCAGATCAACGTTTCATGTCAACACGTTAATTTTTTCAATTTTGCACCTGGAACATGGATATTTCACGTAAAAATATGAAATATTACGCTTTCTTAATAATTTTTGTTCCTATAACTGCCCTGAATTTTTTATATAGATTATTTGTAAGCTGTTTCATGGAACAAAATGTGACAATGTAACTAATCACAACTTTATTGGAATATTTCTTCCTAATACTGTAAAGTATTCACAGTCATATAGGCTAAATTCATTATACGGGTTGACGGATAAGTACGAAAATAAAAACAATCTAACATTTTGTAATTGTTTTGATATTAATTGTCTCATCTTAATTGGGAAATTATATATATATATGTATATATATATATATATATATATATATATATATATATATATATATATACACTATCGGTCAAAAGTTTTCGATCACCTATCACAACTATGGATGTGTGGTTAAAACAGGGATTTCGTTTTGAATATTCTATCATATCATAATGCTAGAGAGAGAAAATATTTATTTCGTTGGTCTGTTTAGTTTTTCGATGTGTTTGTATAGGTAACAGTCATATCATTTTCGTGGCATTAACTATATAACACAGATAACCTTACAAACAGCATTTTGTGAAGAGAGGTATTCATTGTTGTAATTTCATTATTGGCCTTTATTTTCTTTAAAATCTCTTATTATTAAACTTATGAATTTTATATCATAATCTGAAAATAATCAAATTTTCCAGAGTTTTATGCAAAACATTTTCTTTTCGTTTCTTCTTCTAATAATAATAATAATAATAATAATAATAATAATAATAATAATAATATTAATAAGAATAATAATAATCATAATAATAATAAAATAATAATAATAATATTCTTTGGAAACAGTGGAACATTCCACCCTGAAAAAAAAAATTCCCTTTATTAACAATCACAATGAGGTTTTATCTTTCACCCGAATTATTGTCAACTACCAAGAATGGAATCGATTGTCCGTTCTAATTCTAAACCTGTATTTTCCTCCGACTGGTTACCAAACAGCCAGAGCTCGAGTGTTCATATTGAATAAAAGCTACAAACCAGTGTGCTTGCGGCTTAGAGATGAGAGACGTGTTAACGAGGAGACATTTTTGAAAAGCAGAATCAGTGTAGCGAACAAAATTTAAATTAAAATGTTTCAAGACAAGAGATACGCTTGTTTTTAAGAATGTGAGATAACTAGCAAAAAAAGTCACGGACAGCCATATTTAAAATTAAATACGTTACAAAATTACGTAATTAAAATTTGCTTGGAACACATTTTATGACAAAAGAGCCTCCTCTCCGTGCTTGTGTACACAATGTCCACTATCCTTTATCCTCTGAAGTGAATTGCTTCGTAACACAACCGTATGAAACGACTTTATACTCTGACAGCAAAGCATAAGACTGTGAAGGCTCCACTACTTAATAGCGGCTGTGGTACATTTCAACTCAAAAACCAAATGTGAAACCATTGTTAGGTACTGTCAAACAGATTAAAAAGAGACATTGATTTTGAAATAATCCTGTTCGCCGGAAATGCAATTATTTCAATTATAGAGTCTTTAGAGAAATGTGTAGTCTTTAGGTGCCTTACGTTTGTCAAAATGTGAACAGACTAGATCATATAGGGTACTGCGTTGACATTTCTCTGCACTGAGATCGAGTGTGAATCATTCACTATTTGTACAAAAATTATTAATCGAATGGCATCTTTTCCAGCGCAATTTCATTATATCAAAATCTCCACTAGTTATGACCAAAGCTCGGAACTTGGGGACTTGTGTCGTGTGCATGAGTAAGGTTACAGGTACAACGTACACAAAGCTCACGCTGCAAGTGCTCAGGGACAGTCGTATATACTAAGAAAGTGGCCACAACTAATGACAGGAAGACGGACGAAAAAACTGTTATGTCGAAGCCAATGACATTCAGAGAATTAAAGGTAAACGGTCTGTTTGAGGAAATAGAAAATACGCATTATTTCGAATGGGTATTATAGAAGTTTGAAAATACATTTTGTTTTAAATTTAAGATAGAGAATTTCGTGGAGAACTCGGAGGAGATACATTATTTTTTTCGAATGGAGAGTTTATATTTTGTAAGTTGTGCCACACACAAACTAGAGGCTGGAAACGAAATTCATTGAAAGGCATTGCAGTCCCTCAAACTGTAGAAAAATCTTTCCATAGACATGGATCGAAACGTAGAGGGGCTTGCCCTAGTAGAGACACACTAATTGAAAACTATTTTCGAGAAAAATTTAGGACATACTTATCTTTCTCAGATACGAGATCAGCTAGCAACTGCTGAAAATCGAACAGAAAACAGTAACAATGAAAACATTCAGTATTTTAAGTCTGCTACCGAAAAATCTTCGAATGTAGGTAGTCATACACTTTAATAAAATGTACACAGCAGAACAGTAAATTTGATATATTTCTCATGTTTATTTTTATTATATTATATGCTATGAAATTACGTGTTTCAACCTACCATAATATTATCAATATGTTGTTGGAGCCAGAAACCACTTTTGTAGCAGACCTGACAGTACCTCCGTGCTGGAAGCGGGAATATGTTGACATTAAAGTCCGGTCGCTTAGTCACGTGCAAAGACACAAGTCCCCAAGTTCCGAGCTTTGGTTATGACAAATAATACTGAAACTATTTCTACCTTGTTAAATGCTCTCCTAAAGACTTTTACATGAAGTTTGAGATATGACTCTGCTCCGCATGATCTACATTACGGAACACTTACAAGCAAACATTCAGATGAGGGTAGGTAAAAAAATATTTTTTTTTTAATGTCAAAAGAAGTGCTTATATAAATTTTGACCACTCGACCGCAATTACGAGGCCGTCCAGGAAGTAATTTTTCCTGGGACCGTTTATAGAAAAAAACACAATTGCATGGAAGGATTATTGAAACAGATACAGCAATTGTTGCATTATTTGTCAACATATCCCCCACCGGAATTGAAACATTTGTCAAACCATAGGATCAATTTGTATATCCTTGTGTCGTAGAAGTCTGCCGCCTGGGTTCGGAACCAGCGTTTGACAACCATTTGCACCTCTCTGTCGATCTCATTATATGATAAATGTCTCATTTCCGGTGGGAAATATATTGAAAAATAGCTCAACAATTGCTGTGTGTGTTCCAATAAATCTTTCCAATGAAATTGTGTTTTCTTTCTGTTAACGGCCCCTGGAGAACTTATTTTTACGACCCTCGTAATGGCGGTCAAGTGGTTAAAATTTGTATAAGCACTTCTTTTGATATTATTAACATGATGACTGAGACTTATTTTGCCTATTACTAGTGTGTACGTTTCAAACTTGTATTTTGACCATCACTTCTGAGACACTCTGTGTAATACATTTTCACCAATAGTAACACGAGATTATTTGAAGACATTAACCCATGTTTGCTTAAAGGTGATTTGTTGAAAGTGTTTTTAACGATTTTTTCTTCAAGGTTTATTGCGCAAAAAGTATTTTCAAATAAGAAATATATATCTCAAAACCCAAAAATATTTTATTTTGAATAATTTTCCATTCATTTGCTCTTTATTTCTGTAATCATATAAAGTTATTTGCATCTATAGGTTGTCTATTCAGCAAACTTATGGTTGAGAATTGGGGAGGAGTTGGAAGCGTACAGTATTAGTTATTTAGAGTAATATTCTACTGTGTGTTGTAGTCACTTGTAAAACAAGCAAGGAATCCGGAAGTGATAGTATGTGAACGAGGAAATGTTTAAAATCATTTACTTAAAATAGTGATTATCTTAAATACTGTCAACAAATTTAGTAAGAAAGTATGTGTTCTTAAGCTATGCCTAATTTGTACTTAAACAATTAAATCGATGCTAGCAAATAGGTCAAGCAAAGAAGAGAATTGTTAACATTTCGCAGTACAGGCGTCGCGTCGCAGAGGTTAACCTCGCTTTTCTTGTCTTATCACAATAAACAAGAGACAAATTAAAACATACACCAAGTGTTTACATTGGGACACAGCCAACTTGAATTTATACGCGGCATATACAAATCAGGGTACTTTGTCAACATTACGTGTGTTAATGTCGTGTCTGCTCCCTGTTTATAGACGAATCACATGGAATATTCTGTGATCCAAGAATGGTACAACTAAACAAAGAGAAAGCAGATTACTTTAAAAACCATACTTCGGTTTAAGTGACAATATTTCTCGCTACGAATTCAATGCGTCTAAGTGTGCTGACTTTCTGACAGGAAAATGGAGATTTAGCTCGTTCTTATATAGAATGAATTTCTGTCCCTTGCACTATTTCTCCAGCGTTGTTTTTCTTTCTCACTGTATGAAGTATAAAGGTAAATTGTTTTGATTAATGGATTTAAAGTTGTTACTAAAATATAGCTACGTCTTTAGCATCCATTATGTCTGAAAAAGGTTTTAGACGTAGGCATACTGTCTGTGTCAGAAAATTTTCCTAAACTACTGCACAGATTTCGTTCACACTTTGTATAATAATAATAATAATAATAATAATAATAATAATAATAATAATAATAATAATAATAATAATAATAATATCATTATTATTTATTATTATTATTTCACTTTCAGCGGTTGCCTTCGATTCTCCTAATCCATCTATCTCTATCATCCCAGGAACCATATTCAAGTCCTCTAGCTCGCATGTCCTCAACAACTCCCCTCCAGACGAACAACCACATTTTCTTGGATGTTAAGTTTCTCCATTATGGAATCCTTTAGTACCTTCTGAAGGCGAGACAAACGCAGACTTCCACAGCTTCAACGCGGTTCTTCTTCTTGCTATTAGTGCCCAAGCTTCTCCACC
>NC_091119.1:84825773-85018273 GCF_040183065.1 Periplaneta americana
ACAGGCAAATTTTTCCAAATTGTGAATGGAGACTGCCACAGGCAAATTTTCGCGAATTGTGAATAGAGACTGTCACAGGCAATTTAAGTCTTCGTGTTTTCCAAACTGAGAACAACGATTATCCCTTTTTGAATCTATGTACATTTCGGTCTTCTAAAATATATCGCAGAAAATGAATACATGGAGTGTTAATTAACAATGGAATATCATAATTAACTATATATATATATATATATTCTTTTTTTAAGAAAAATGTTATGTACAGTTATCAAAAAAAAGAGAAGAGAAAAGTGGCCTCACTCGTGAACAGCGTACATTTTCTCAGTCCACTTCGATGTTACACGATGCATGTGCTTGTAGAAGCAGTTCCGGAACTATGGAATCATTCCATATGTGTGTCTCGTAGACCTGCGGAAGAGTGCTCGCTTCATGAATCGAAGCTTGTGAGTTCGGGCCTTGTTCAAACTTTTATTTCATTTTTTAATCGTTCTTTAACGATATAAATATTATTCAAATTATCATTTATATTCTGTTATCGTTTTATATCGATATAAATAATATTCAAGTTATTTTTATTTTGTCGTTCTTTTAGCGATATAAATAATATTCAAGTTATAATTTGTTATAATCTGTTATCGTTCGTTAGCGATATAAATAATATTCAAATAATGATTTATATTCTGTTATCGTTTGTTAGCGATATAAATAATATTCAAATTATCATTTCTATTGTTATCATTCGTTAGCTATATAAATAATATTCAAATTATCATTGTATACTTTTATCGTTCGTTAGCGTTATAAATAATATAAATTTAATATTAGGTTTGGAACACTACAGCTGCTTAATACGAGTGTTAGTTTTTTCTTCTTATATTGTTAAATATTACATTATACTATCCTGTAACATAATAAATTGAAAAGAAGTCACGAGGAATTGAACCTGATGCGTTGACATTGGAATTCCGACTTTCCCGACGTCCGACGTTCTTACGTCATCTCATTTACCTGGTATTAACGTAATTCAACGCATTGTCAGATACACTACAACTGAACATTTTAGATTTTATTCTGAATATTTAATAATGATATAAAAAGGTTACGTTTATGACAATAATATCTGTAGTTGTAATACCAGCTGCAGCAGCAGTAGTTGTATTTGTAACTGTAACCAAAACAATGATTAAGGACGGATTGTGTGGATACAGTTCAATGCAGATCTTTCGTAAACAAATTACGACACTGAGATTGAGATTATAAAATAATTATATTCTTCTTAACTCTGTGGACTTTATGTCTGAAAATGATATAGTTATTAATAAGCCTCTAACAAAAATTTATATTATTATTTCCTAATTGAAGAATATATATTTTTACTATAGTAAATGTTTTGCTTTTATTTTAAGACCTAGGTAGAAGCTAATTCTCTTAGGAAACCACGACTCCATTTCAGCCTGCTACTTTGACTGACATCGCTCCACAAAGCGGTGCAGAAACGAAAGAAAGTATAATACGGGCTGTGATTCACCTTGGTTTTTCGGCATCGAGGCAGGTGGGTGTTTCAACGTTTCAGAAAGGACAACTCGGAGATGAGTGTAAAATTATCAATGCTCGGCAATTTTGGCCGAAAATTTGGGAGTGGTAGAAGGAAAATTTCAACACCACAACAGGACGCCAGATTAGTGGCAGAGGTTGAAAGGAATGCCTTTCATACCGTTGCTACTTTGAAGGCAGTTGTTAATTTCCCTAGCCACGACCAGACCGTGAGAAATCGTTTAAGGGCCGCCAATTTGAGATCTCGACGTGCCATTCCTAGGGAAGTTCATAAGGAGGAGCATATAGAGGAGCGTTTAGTCTTTGCAGTGGGAAATGGTGATCGGGATTGGAAAAAAGTAATCTTTTCTGATGAAGTCACCTTTTCTACTACAAGGGAAGGATCCATTCTTGTATATCGTCCTCCTGGTACCCGATTCGACCACAGATACGCTGCCATGAGTGCCCGCAGTGGTAGAGTATCTGTGTCGTGTTGGGGGTGGATTTCTCGTCGTGGAGTGGGCACAATCCATCGTATTCGCGGGAAATTTAACCAGCACAAATATCAACGGTTGCTGGAACGCTATATGGTTCTATATGCTAGGTTGTTATATCCTGCTGGAATTCTTCAATTTCAGCAGGATAATCATCTAGTCCACATATCTCAATTGATTCGGGATTGGTTTGCGAGGAGACAGAATATCGAATTGATAGACTGGCCTCGTCGCTCTCCGGACTTGTGCCCTTTGGAGAATATGTGGGCACAAATAAAGAAGCATATGCGGAAAAATTGGCCCAATCCCCCTCCAAGGCATCCTGATGATTTGTGGAAGCTCGTCCAGGATGCCTGAGATACCGTGGCTGAGAACAGTCGGTATTTGAAAACACTAGTCGATTCCATTCCCACTCGACTGCAAGATGTGATCGAGATGAGAGGAAGATGGACTAAATATTGAATCGTGGCTTTTTTTTTTTTGTTTTTTTTTTGTTTTTTGAACTTTTAAATGGTTTAATTTTTTTAAGCAGACGCCTGTAAGTTTGTTTTCTTTATGCCACGAAATATACTTTTGTTGAGAATATAATTTTTCTTTCCATTTGCAGCCATAATGTCATAATAAATAATGACAAAGTCATGGCAGGCATAATACATTCATGAACCTGATCTTATTTACCATACTAAAACAATCATAAAAGAAACAGAAGCAATTATATTCCTCTCTCTCCTAAATAAAAAAAAACATAAAAAACATTAGGTTGTGTTAGAACGCACGACCATACGAACACTTGCCCGAAATGCTACCATTACGCTACAAATTAACACGCGAAAACTTTCATTCTGACTGTAGATATCAGGCCACGTGGTCCAACAACATGTAACATCGCCTGTCTCCGTATTGTAGCGGAGATACCCGAAGGGAACTTTGTGTCTAGAGAGCGGCCACTTTTTCTTTTGACAACTGTACAAAAGGTGTTACAAATAATTCGCTCAATGATATGACAGTGTTCCTACAAAAATATTGATTTAGATATACAGAATGTGGCAAAAACACTTGTTGTTTAAACGGAATGTCATATTAATTGTTATGTACATATATTTTATATCTCCATTCTATTTTACTTATACAGGATGTTTCATAATTCCTATTACAAATATCTAGAGGTTGTAGAGAGGACTAAGTAGATAAAGTTTTGATTAGGAACCCATGTCCGAAAATGTGTCGTTTCGATGCAAAATAAGTTTGAAGATCGAATCGATTTCACATCTCCCACTTCACTAGAGACAATGAGGTCTTGCCAGTGTGCACTACAAGAGTGGTTCTACGTACCGCCTAACGGTTCCCAGGTACTTGGCCTTCCTGCAAGAGGTACTGATAGAGTTATGTGAAGATTTGCCACTGCCACTACGTCAGAAAATATGGTTCCAACACGATGGCTCACTCGCGCACTTTTCTCTTGCCATCCGCGAACATCTCCACCAAACGTTCGGGAAAAGGTGGATAGGTCGTGGTGGTCCAATTCCTTGGCCACCACGGTCACCAGATTTAACTCTCAACTATTTTCTTTGGGGCCACATGAAGAACCTTGTTTATGAGACTTCTGTAGAGTCTGAGGAAGATTTTCATTGTCTCTAGTGAAGTGGGAGATGTGAAATCGATTCGATCTTCAAACTTCTTTCCATCGAAACGATACATTTCCGGACATGGATTTCCAATAAAAACTTTATCTACTTAGTTCCCTCTACAACCCCTAGAAGTTTGTAATTGGAATTATGAAACACCCTATAGATACGTAAAATTTTCACTGATACTACTGAATATTTTCTTACAAAACTAATATTATTAAGCTTCTTTCAAAGGCCTTGACATGTAATACAAATTAATTTTGTTTATTCATCTAGTGCAGCCCATACAACTAATAAAACCATATAAATTAACAATGACTCTTTTTCATTTCTGAGCTGAAAATAAGTTAGTTCGTCATGGCAATGTTTACTGAAAGAGGAAAGAGTAGAAATCCTAATAATGGTTGGTTATTGCTACAGAAAGAGAAATAAGCAATACATGTGTAATTTATTTAATGAACACCCAAATAAAACATAACACTGAGAGTTTCAAACATAGTAACAAGAATTCAATGGAATGGGGAGCATTCAGAATAAGCCAAAATCTGGAAGAAGACAGTTTGTTTTTTATTAATGACGGGTACTTGACTAGCCTATTCGTTATTCACCCATATGAAGCCAGTAGTTTGACCAATTTACCTATACAGTCCTTGCCCAGGGTGCGCCACAGGAGGCTAGTCTACGATACACACCCGGGATGAGATTACGATAGACGAAAGACAGTTACAAGTTGTGAAATCGCTATTATCAGCAGTTGCACTATTCATGGAATACGTGTCTCTGAGTTCAGAAAACGTGTTTCGTAGCATTTAATGAATAGCACAAATTACGAAGCAGAAATTACCTTCAACTCAACTGCAGTGAACAAAACCCACTGGTCTCTGTGCACAAGTAACAAAGAGATGTAAGCAGGAAATGAAACAGGTGTACTAGTGTATGACAACAGACTAAAATCTTACTGCAACTCATACTGTATCCAACCCAATGTTTCTTCGCTGTAGTTGGGTCATTCTCTGAGTTCGCAGCAATAATGAGGAGCAGAAATGGAAAGTACTTGAAACACTTCAGTTTAAGTGAACTGGTTTATTGCATACACATTTTTAACTTATCAAAGCATTTAATTGAAATATTAATATAGTTGGTGTTACCCAGTCATTTTGATTTTGTGGAAACACAAAGGAAAATAACTCCGAGAACATGTGATTATGCTTGGACTTTTTACAAGTTGAAGTTATGTTATATAAACAAAGGAACAAGTCGTACAATTACTAAAAATAATTGACATTTCAGTATTATAAGCCTATTACTGTCAAAATATTGAGTAACTCAAAATATATACAATTAATCTAACCTGCCTTTACATATGTAACACTTGAAGCACAATTACACACTGTAAAGCAATTATTCTTCTTTCCACCTATATGTATGCTAGGAATATGGTCTGATAACAGCACACTCTACAGAGTCCAGAAACAAATTGCAAATATATAAACATTACCACAGACATATTAGTTAACATCAAGGACATCAATATTCTATGACGCATTAGAAAATTACTTTCTAAGTTTAAGTTTAATAGATCGAACATGTAAAGTCCCTAGGTTTGGTATTAATTTAGTAGGAGTTAGTTTTCAAAATAGAGCATCTGAATCTTCCCGCCATCTTTGAAGTTATAAAGCGATATTTAAAATCGAGAATGACATAGATCCTGATCTAAGGACCTGTACTGAATGAGGACTACTTTGGAGATCATAGGTTCCTATGTGAAATATGTTATATTTTGTCTCTACTTATAAGTTATTTCAGTGTAAGCGCAAAATTCTGCATTCTGAATCACCTTGTATAAGTACAGAATATCACATCAGATTCTCTAGAGTACTCACCACTCTGCTCATTCTGCAAAACAATAGTCAGCAACGACAGCTGGACTTACCTGTAACAGAGACAAAATCGACATGAGTCTTAAAGAAATCTATATAACTTACTTACATCTAAAAAGAAAATTCTTATTTGTCTAAGTATTAAATGGCTATCTATACTTTACTACTGCGCGGAGAAGGAAGTCATTGAGACCAATACGCACTGGCTGACTAAAGTAAGGTTCGCTGGGTATCCAGGTTCCGAGCAGACAACCCAACATGTCCCTAGACCAGCCTCCTCAGTATATTATCAGTCGATAACTGAAGAAAGTCATGGAATGATAATAGAAAAGAGATCGGAAATGGGAGAACCCCGAGAAAATTTCAACCACGAACTTGTTAGTCACAAGTGTCACTATGAATTTTCCAATAGTAATCTCACTAGAGATTTTGATCTATCTAGAGAAAATCAAAACTCGAGTGGGATTTAATTGACCATTACACGATTAGAAGAAAGCATATAATGATTAGAAGAAATAAAGTAATCTAATACAATAAAACAGGTATTAATTGATTTACTAAAATTCTATTTCACTAATGTTAGCTTCACCAAAACGTTTGAAAGGAGCCGCCATTTTCAGTTGACTATCTTTGCGGGAAACAAATGACGATTGCAAAGCATGTTTTATATTACCGTAACGAATTTTCAGTTTGAAATGTTGGCAAACAAAGAAACAAATGGTAGGGAGGTGATAAAAACAGAAGAAAGTATATTAAGTTTAGAAGAAATAAAGTAACTCTAATACAATAAAATAAGTAGTCTGTTAATTGGCTTACTAATATTATATTTTACTAATGTTAGTTTTACCAAAACGTTTGAACGGAGCCGCCATTTTCAGTTGACTATCTATGAGGGAAACAAATGACGATCGCAAAGAATGTTTTATATTACCGAAACGAACTTGCAGTTTGAAAAGTTGGCAAACAAAGAAACAATTGCTAGGAAAGTGATAAAAAACAAAACAAATGCTAGAGAAGTGATAAAAATAAACAAATGCTAGCGAATTGATAAAACAGCCATGATAGTGAGAACACATCCTTTCGTACCGTTTTGTTGATCAAAAGTTGTATGACATAGTAAAAATGTAAAAGTCAATGAAAATCTCTGGCTTGATCGGGACTCAAAATCGGACTGACTGCGTGATAGGATGAAGATCTAGACGGTTCAGCCACCGCAGGGACATTCCATGACCATAAAATGTCATAGGATCCGTAAAAATATAGAACTCCTATTCTTACTGCCGTTCTAAGTTTGAATTCAACTCCTCAGATGGGGATTTGAGCTTCCACGTTTTGGAGATTAAATCTGAACGCAATTAATGTTTCCTGATCCTGTTCTTCGGGTATATGCACTTAGGCTCTACTGCACCCTAAATTGGCTCATTCCCAATCACACCCACTGACTACAATAGACTATGGTTCGTCGAGTAACAAGACTGAGAGCATACAACCTCGCTCGTCCCTAAATCAGTCAACCCACAATCAGGGTATTCTACGAAATTATAATGGAGTGGAGATCAGACGAAATGATTTTGATGCCTAACATGGGGAAACGGGAGAACTCTGAGAAAAATTCTAACTGCGACTTTATTCGTCACAGTATCAGTACATACATATACTTCAGTCAAAAATTGCAGGACTGATCCCAGGCTCTAACCTTCACCGCCTGATTGACTAGAACAGTCACCCACTGTAAGGGGAAGCTGTGACTTACGTTAGAGTCTAATGATTGAAGATGCTAATTATTATTAAGTTTAGTTTTATTAGTTCTTTTTGTGTGTTTGTTTGGATAGTTTGTTTCCATGTTTAGTTGGTATAATTATGTCTTTAATTGTATATTTTTGTGTGTTTAGCTGGATAGTTTGTTTATGTGTTTAGTTGGTATAATTATGTCTTTAATTGTATATTTTTGTGTGTTTAGTTCGGATAGTTTGTTTATGTGTTTAGCTTGAATAGTTTCTGTGTTTAGTTAGCACAATTTATTTGTTTAGTTGGTATAGGTTTTTGTGTGTTTAGTTTCGACAGTTTGTATGTTTAGACTGCATAATTTATGTGTTCAGTTTGTATATATTATTTTTGTGTGTTAAGACTGTATAATGGGGTGGAGTGAATCTATACATGTAATTGTTTTTTTTTATCTGTTTTCTAAATGTAATAGTTGAAAAAATCTGATTTTTACCTAACTTAGGAATGTGAAAAAGATGGCGTTTCTATATTTAATTTTTGAGGTCCCCCAAGGGCTTTGAAGTTTCTTAAAATTGTCATTCTTTGCCCCTTTGTATATTTGTTCTATGACTTCGTTTTTCATAACATAGCTAATGAATTGCTGTAAAATCACATATTTAAATTTTATTTGGAATACTCTAAATTGGGGTTGTAGTATACAGTATTTTTGAGGGGACAAAATATATGGTATTGTACATGAAATATGACAAAAAATTCCATTTCAGCCTATTAATTTTTTTTAGTTAGAATTTATTTTTGTTTTCTTTTTCATTTCCTTCTGAGTGGTAACTAAATCAACAGGTCGAATTATCATCCTTCTTTCTGTTATTTGCTCTAGTAAAACATTCTTTCTTGCTTTGGAACACGGCAGTCTTTATCACAATTAGGCCAACAGTATTAATTATTTTTTGCATTTGCAACTGCATATATCATATTGTTTGTTTGCTTCTTCTTTGAATTTTGCAATGTTGTCATTTTAGTTGTCGTCACTATGTCGTTTGTGTATTGATCATGTGAGCATGAATCAGTTGTAATATTCTTGTATGACTGACTTTCGTGATTTATGCCTTTACCTGGATTTCTTTAGTTTTGATAGCAACTCTTTCTGAAATCCGTCCAACAGTAGATTCTTTTGATTTGAAGTCAGATTTTTGATCTGTTTTTAATCCATAGATAATATTTCATTACGTCATGATAGGTATGTAATTGTGATGAGTTCAGCCGCTCTGGCATTGCGAATACAGTGTAGAAGGTCAGATTTCTTGTATTAATTAGAGATATTCTGATTTAAATGCCCTGAAATATAAGAATGAATGAATTCACATTAATTTTATTATATGAATTATATCATACCTAAGAGTTTTGTGATTATTCCCAATTTTCTTATAAATTGAGGTTTCTGTGACACTTCAAGATGAAACAACAGCGGACCAAAATATACAGAGTCTTTTAACATGAATTTTTATAACATGTTCCTGGTATCCTGTTCAGATGAAATCACTGGAGAATGTTGTCTCGCTAAAAGATTTCAACCTCAAAATTTTGTGAAAATTTCAAAATATGATGCTCTTGGGGAACCTCTAAACATTAATCTAGAGAAATATATTTAGCATTGCTCTTTATGATATCACCCCATAACTTTTCCCTAGTATTACATTTTGATTCCATGAACTTCGTATTTTCACTCCACCCTACTATATAATTTATGTGTTCAATTTGTGTAGCTATTTTAGAGTGTTTAGTTTGGATAGTTTGTGTGTGTTAAGATTGTATAATTTATGTGTTCATTTTGTATAATGTTTTGTATGTTTAGTTTGGATAGTTTGTGTGTGTTTAAACTGTATAATTTATGTGTTCAGTTTGTATAGTTTTTTGTGTGTGTTTAGTTTGTATAATTTGTGTGTTTAGTCTGTATAGTTTTCTGTTTATAGTTTGTGTATGTGTTTAGTTTGTAAGTATACAGTATAAGCTCTCTTGGACTGGCTCCCCAAATGTAGTAGACCTTCAGCTCACCCTATACTACTGTAGGAGATCGTTGCCCTTATGGGATTTCAGGCTTTATCATATTCATATTCATATTAATTTTGTTACCCACGGTGTCGTAAGCAACGGTTCAGCTACGGCTTTGAAATAGTGTTAAAACTATGGTCCTGAGCTAGAATCCTACCTTGGTCGTAGATTATTATCAGCTGTGAATTATTAAAAAAATACACTGAAACTTGAAATGATTGTAAGTATTGTTACTGTTGTCATAACTAAATAAACCCATCAAGTGTCAACCCACCATTTATCTTCATGTAGTGATGGCGGCAGAGATGACGGGAAGAGTAATGCTGGAATAATTTAATAATGGATTTACTTATATGAAAACTGTTTACATTCAAAACATTTCAAAAGCATAAAATTTCAGTATCAGGCAAGATGCTATTTGCGCGTTATATCAAAGAAATACCACCATGTCAGCCATAGTAAGTAGATTTGAGCTCAGAATCTAACAAATTACTTAAAAATAGACAGATTAGTCACATAGAGGTCGATATGAGCTAGAGTGAACAACAGGAGAGTGTGATCAGTGACAGATCTGACAAAGAGAAGTCAATGTAAATTCAGAACAAACCTAACAGATATGACGAATACTATAGCTATGGGTATGCAGTAAACCTAACAGTGACGTGTAAACATTACAAAACTGGGGAATGGAGACCAATGTGGATTAGAGTAAACACAACAGAGTAGTGTAATCATTGACGAATAGAGATCAATATGAGCTTATGGCAAACAAAAAGGTAGTATGTAACTCTTGACATGCAGATCTTGCGAATAGAGATCAATATAACCTGCAGTAGACACAGAAATGGTGCAATATATAACCCTAACAAACAAATCTAAATTATAAATTTATGTAAATTCAAAAATAATTTATAGCCTTTCACTGACACAGAATAATTGAACGTAGATACGAGCCGGAGGCAAATTCACCAAGTGCAGTTCAACACACAAATCGATAAAGAATGAAGAGAGATTTAAATGTAAGAGTAAATACGAAAGTGACTTCTAGCACTTAACATACTGATCTGACAAATACAATTTACAGTTAACACAACAGGAGTGCGTAAACTTCGTAGGAAGCAACCAGTGAATAGAGGTCGATGTGAATTATATAGTTATACAGAGTGTAAACGTTATAAACTGTCAAATTTATAAAGGCAGTACATATCGGTCTACTGAACAAAATATTTAGCGAAATTTAATTATATCTCATAATTTTATTTTTAATGTGTAAAGTACCATGTTTTTAATATTGGCAGTAGCTTAATTATTTGTTTACATTTCGACTCAACGTATATGTTATTGCAAATGGCATTGTACCCAACACATAATCAATACACAACAGAGTAACAAACGACTGCCTCAGGATACATACCGGGAAAAGTAGCCTAATTAATAATGACTGTCTATTTTCTTTTCCAAAAAAGTTAAACTCAACACATTTTTTTCTGGGAAAACCATAACAGTTGTAGGAAAACAACGTTTGACTTTTTTCTTCGGTTATTTATGCTCTACCGCCAGTATTTTTTGGCAGTTTATATCGTTTACACCCTATTTATAAATATCAATAGGTGTGTAAAAATCTGAAATAAACAATGTGATACGAATCAGAAAACTCCCAAAATGCTTACCCTAAAAAAAAAAATCCTCTCGTTTCTGTTGTAGATATGTTGAGATTATATTCATTCATTATTTTACTCAGCTTAATTGTAGCTAACTAATTTACTGATCCTTCTACTCCACAATTATCACCTGATCATCAGCAAATAATATTGTATTTAAAACTAAAGTAACTATTTCAAAATTATCTCTTATAATATTCATACCATTAAGAAATGTCTGCGTCCTATACCCAGTCTTCGCTTTCAAATGAGAGCTTCCGGAACTTTTTTTTTACTTTAGTGACGATATAGGTTTGCTAGCCGAGCCTAACCAAACACAGACGATTTTACTGACTTAATCATTTGTTGTACTTTCGAATGTCCGAGTTTCGCACTTGTTTTATTTTTTTTAATTATGTGCGTTTTTTAAAATTCGTATTATTTTCACTTAATATTTTAGGAGAAAAATTCGCTCCGGCGCCGGGTATCGTACCCGGGTCCTTGGTTCAAGCGCTCTGACCACTGAGCTATGCCGAATTCAATCCACAGCACCGGATCGAATTCTCCTCCTTCGATGTTTCCCTTTGTGGCCTGACTCCAAGTTAGGCATATATATGTTGACGTGTATCCAATATCAACTGCCATTATACTACTGTAGGAGTGCACTCAGCTGAGTGACTTGTTGGCTGGGAATCCGCAGTTATTATGCACTGCTAGCTAAGAGAATATTATAGATGTATTAATTTGTCCTACAGAATGTATTTGTACTATTGACACTTAATATTTTAATATTCTCTGAGCTAGCAGTGCATAATAACTGCTGATTCCCGGCTAACAAGTCACTCAGCTGAGTGAGCTCCTAGTATAATGGCAGTTGACATTGGATATACGTCAACATATATATGCCTAACTTGGAGTCAGGCCACAAAGGGAAACATCGAAGGAGGAGAATTCAATCCGGTGTTGTGGATTGAATTCGGCATAGCTCAGTGGTCAGAGCGCTTGAACCAAGGACCCGGGTTCGATCCCCGGCACCGGAGCGAATTTTTCTCCTAAAATATTAAGTGTCAATAATACAGATATATTCTGTAGGACAAATTAATATATCTATAATATTCGTATTATTTTGTCACGTGAAGAAGTTTTTTTAATTTCCCTGAAAATGGTTCGCCGAGAAAGTTGCTGGATGTGGGCCAATTGCCTAGTAATTTATTCACGCAATGATAAACACTATAACGAAACTGCACTCTAACCAAAACTCCTATGCGGAAGTTCGTTTCAAGAATACACTTGTAATGCTGTTATAACTAGTCCTGCGTTTGGTTACTTCGAGTACAAGTTAGGTGTACATGGATCATAGGCCTACAGTACTAGCTTCGCTTGGAACGAGAGCTCTGACTCGTCTCCCAGCTCCGTTTCATGTGTTAGCATCTGCTTATTCCTACAGGCATTGATCAGTGAGTATATTACTCACATACAAAAAATACGGTCATGTGGAATTAATAACAAACAAAATATTTATTTAAAGCCACCTTATGGACAACAGAAGATTATTCTCACAATAAGTAAAACGCATCTAGATTGTAGGTAGGCCTATATTTTTATTTCACAATATATTTTTCATCCAAAAAGTAAAAACCAATGCTCATTTTTCTCCTATTTCCAGACTTTTTAATTTTTCAAATGAATTTTACTTTGTATTTAACATGTCACCAATATGTTTTAAATTGTAATTAATTTAATTATAAAATTATAAACGTAACATAGACTGAAAACAAAAATGATTGTGACTTCATATCACCATCAATTTATTACCAATAATAACATCACAATCTATGTTTGAACAAACTTTGCTTATGCAAAGTGTGACAACAATGGGCATTATTGTTGGTAATTGTTGTTAGTACAGTATTATGAAGTCATGTTCATTTTTTTATTCTATAATAAGATTATAATCTTATTAATCACTATTTAAAACATATTGGTAACCTATTAAATACGTTTACAAAGTAAAATTCAAGTGTCCCACATTTTTTGTCCGCCACTGTACATACATACATACATACATACATACATACAATACAATACAATACATAAGTGTTCTGCCCATGGGCAGGTCTTTCACTGCAAACCCAGAATTCTCCAATCTTTCCTATTTTCTGCCTTCCTCTTAGTCTCCGCATATGATCCACATATCTTAATGTCGTCTATCATCTGATATCTTCTTCTGCCCCGAACTCTTCTCCCGTTCACCATTCCTTCCAGTCCATCCTCCAATAAGCAGTTTCTTCTCGGCCAGTGACCCAACCAATTCCTTTTTCTCTTTCTGATCAGTTTCAGCATCATTCTTTCTTCACCCACTCTTTCCAACATAACTTCATTTCTTATTCTGTCAGTCCACTTCACACGTTCCATTCTTCTCCATAGTATATATATATATATATATATATATATATATATATATATATATATATATATATATATAATCAAAGTGAAATGAGTTTAGAAGTAAATGATATAAGTTATTGAAATGATTAAAATTTAAATATTCAAAATGAAAATGAGTTAATATTGTTCATTTAGAAATGTTTGTAGGTTCTTTTGTCTCCCTCTGCTACTGTATCTAATGCCCGTTTATAGGAATTAATTATGAATAGGCCTATTTGTTTTATACGTGAACGTTATAACTGGACACATCCTATGTAAACATTTATGATGAATGAATAGAATGAATTAATTAATGAATAGGTAAACGAGTGAATAAGTGAACAAATAGGGTAAACATTGGTAATTTCGTGATAATTTCATGAAAATTAATTTAAAATGCAAACCTGTAAATATATCCTTATTCCGATTTTTTCATCTAAAAGACGATAATTTGCTGAACAAATCTGGAGACATAAAAGATTGGACTCGTTCTTGAACAAGTGCCAAAAACCACTTTTACAACTTAAGCTAAAAGGTTGGTTATTTCGTGATAACCTTGATAATTTCGTGATATTACATTGATAATTTCGTGAGAGGTAGAAGAATTGTGGAAAAATTCATTAAAGTCAAATGAAACTCTCATTTATTGTTACAAGAATTCAAATATAGTAATTCCGTCACATATTCATAGCAAGAAAACGTATAAATACATATCAACACATAATAAGAATGAAATCATAGTAAAAACTTTACTATAGCCTATTTTACTAGGGTAACTCCAAAAGTAATGCATAACATTTGTTTAAAAATTATATTTTTATCCTACAGCTTTGCTATTTTCACAGAATGTAGATACATTCTTTAGGAACAAAATGTCACTTCTCCACATAATCCCCGTCCCTTTCAACTGCCTTACGTAACCTAGGAACGAGGGCCTGTAGACCAGCACGGTAAAAGTCTGGACCAACACATCTGAGCCACTCTTAAGCAGCGTGCACAAGGGAGTCATCTTCTAACCTCGTTCCGCGAATGGATCCTTCAGTTTAACAAAGAGATGGTAATCGCACGGTGCCACTTCAGGACTGTAAGGCGGATGTTTCAGTGTTGTCTATTCAAATTTTCTGATCTGGTCTGTGGTCTTGTGACTGACATATGGCTGTGCTTTTTCGTGCAATAGCAGAACATCCTACTTCTCCCGATGTAGTCGAACACGACTCAGTCGGGCTTGAAGTTTCTTGAGAGTTGCCAATTACGCGTCAGAATTAATGGTGGTTCCGTGTGGCATGATGTCCACAAGCAAGAGTCCTTCTGAATCGAAAAACACAGTAGCTATAACTTTTCTTGCCAAAGGTGCACTTTTGAATTTCTATTTCTTTGGTCAATTTTCATGATGCCATTCCATTGTCTGCCTCTGTCTCCGGTCCAAAATGGTGGAGCCATGTTCCATCTTCTGTCACAATTCTTGCAAGTAAGTCATCTAGCACTTATCATTGGCACTTAGCATGATAACAAATCAAACAGAAGCTACACTGAACCCATTGCGGCCCACTTTTCTTTTTTGTTATCACATCTTATCTTCAGATTTCTAAAATTCCTATTGTAATACAATTTTTAAAATAGTATAAAATGTAACGCTTAATGCTCAACAAAATTTCGCCTCAAACAGCTAAGATTTCTATCAGTAAAGCTAAGCCTATATGGCGACTACAGCTGTATCTAAAATTCCAAAAAAATTTCCTAAAATTTCTTTAAGATATAATAATCATTGTACCAAATATCATATGCTTACCTTTAGTAATAAGCCTGTAATGTAATTACAAATATCCACAAAATTTGTACGCCTGAGAAATCGAAGCTAACTTGGTCTCTCTAAACATAAAAGCTCACTGAAGCAGCTACAGCAGTCACAAAAAGCGCAGCTGTATGTTTCTGGAAACCGGACAACATATGCAATCCCTTGGCGGAAATTTGAATCTCGTAACACCATTTGTTAGTTCACGAAAGAGCAAAGAAAAAGTATCACGATATAACCACTGCCACGAAATTACCAATGTTTACCCTAAACAAACAAATAAGTAAATGATTGAAATTACAATAATACAGCAAATTAATCACAGTAAAAAAAAAAACAAAATTATTCACACGGACTAGTTGCTTCACAAGCCTGTACACA
The DNA here is from genome assembly GCF_040183065.1 of Periplaneta americana. Lineage (NCBI taxonomy): Eukaryota > Metazoa > Arthropoda > Insecta > Blattodea > Blattidae > Periplaneta > Periplaneta americana. Next base: position 84,841,323 of record NC_091119.1, read on the forward strand.
TTACCAATGCTTGTAATCATTTTAAGTGTTTCAAATGGAACATTTGTCCTTTATGATATACTATATTTTCAACTTTCTTAATGAAGTGCTTGCTACCAAATCCTTCTATTAGAGTACTGATATCCGAGCGCCTAGCTTTGTTTTGTTTTTCATGTTCAGTGAACAGCAGACCTGAAGTGTGTACGCCGCGTTATACTCCATGCATACCTACACTGCTGCACATTGCTTGGAGCCTCTAGATAATCAAGCCCAGGACTCTAGTGATAAATTATTTTACCCTTAAGAAATAGTGTAAAAAATTAAATGAAGTTTGGCTGTAATGATAAAATACATGGCATTTATTTCTTGTTTTCAATATACGGCTATAGTCATTTACTGACAAAACAAAAGAACAATATCCAATATCAACAACAGACATGGTCTACATCGTTTATCTAGGCCTTGAGGATTACATTCGCTCCGTGATGATGGCCTCATGGACATATGTACAGGAACAAGTGCCGGGAGCTCCCATTCAAAATTGAACCTGGGGCATATCAAACAAAGTGGGTGATGATGCGCCAACAAATCTAATACGCACCTCAAATTTTAAAGGCTTGAAATAAAAATTTACTGGCGAGTGTAATGTGCAGCTGCAAAGCTTGGTGTGGGATTTAATTTTATTTTACCCATCTACCTGTCCACTAATGCCTTGATATACCATGGGTTGTAGCCACATCATTAGTTTTACCGGTACTTCTAATTGTTCACTAGTTACAAGGAGCCCATTTTTCCTTCTTTCCTATATGAATTTCACAATCTCTGTCTCAGAATGATTTCCTTTTCGTGGGCCGTGAACTTCTTCCTCGTCGCTTTAGAAGCAAATATTACAATTCTGTGTTGGCGTCATAAGTGAAAGTTATTCTCTGCTACACCGAATTTTCTTGCAGCCAGCCTGTTTCTATGGTTTTCATCATAAAGTATAACCTTTCGTTTGAAGCTTGCTTCATACGACACCCTTCGCTTTTTGTCTTCCATCTGCTGATCAAGTATGACTGACTTTGGAGTTTTTATCGGTATTAACAACAATTCCTACAAAAATATGAAAGCGACAAGTGAGTAACGTTAAGTAACAACGAGCTATGGGGTAACCAGGACAGAGCCAAAACACACACAGAACCGAAGCATAATGACCAGTAGAATTTTTTGGTTTGCATATGAATCTAGTGCGCCATCGATTCTAATGCGCACCCCGATTTTGGAGACTAAATTCAGCTGAAAAAATTCGCATTAGATTCGAGTAAATACGGTATGTTTACTTCAGTTCCATTCAAAGCCTATTCATTGTTCTCGTATATCCATGCCCATTAGATATCTGTAATTTGTAATCCGCCTCTGCACAGCTAATTTGTACTGGAGAGCTGGCAGTAATGTTTGGTGAGCAAGAGCAGGTCTCCACTGCTCCACGGCGCGTTCAGTTGCCCGGCATCGAAATGGCAATATCACTCTCCGGCAGCCTTCTCGCAATGCACTGAAATTTTAATTGAATTTTTTTTAGACGAGCAGCTTGAATTTTTATTATACATCTGTATCTTCGTTCTTACTAAACATTTTTTAAACCAGAATAATTACTATGTTCTAAAAGAAATCGATGAAATCAATAACGACAAATTTGACATTTTAAACTTCGTTATCTACCTCCAACATTACCGTAATGATTTATCTATAACATACAAGTTCCTGACGTGCATCGCTATGATTGCTGAATTCCAGCATTGTTAATAATTTTTGAAGTCCTACTGAATAGAAGGCTTTGCTTACATTCGTTATATATATATATATATATATATATATATATATATATATATATATATATTGGGTTGAAACAGCGGGAGTAAATGTTAAATGTTATGTTTTATTTAACGACGCCGAGGTTATATCAGCGTCGCCGGTGTGCCGGAATTTTGTCGCGCAGGAGTTATTTTGCATGCCAGTAAATCTATTGACATGAGCCTGTCGCATTTAAGCACACTTAAATGACATCGACCTGACCCGGGGTTGAACCCGCAACCTCGGGCATAGAAGACCAGCGCTATAACCACTACGGCAACCAGACCGACAAGCGGGAGTATGATTTCTCAGACCAATAATAATTATTGGAGTCACAAAGTATAAGAAGATGACCAAAGGCGTACGGCTTCACAGACTATCTCATGTTAAAAAATAATAATTTAGAAATCAATAATGTAACCACGTGTAATAAAAAGCTAAAATTGAATTATAATGAAAAATATTACATTATTGTCTACGGGAAATTTGTTGTTAAGAAACGATGAAAGGAATAATTAACATTGAGTCGCAACGGACGGAAGGTGTAATGATTGGTAAAAGAATGAAAAGCCTTGTACGTCTCTCCATTAAAATATGAAAAGAAATCTAGTTTCTCGCACTTCATTCAAGAAACGGATTTCGTCCCCTCGCACAACACTGTGCATGTACTCGTACTAAGACCTTCGCTACACATTAAAAGTGAAGGCCTCTTTTATTGAATAGCTCTTCCTACAGAAATAAACCAGTTCCCAGTCGTCTTTCCTTGCTTCAATTTCCCCAACAAAAACCTTCGCGGACGAAACTCATTGTGTCACCTCGGGGGAAATCATCATCAGGTCTCTTGTTTCATTCTGGCAAATAAGATGAAGAATACAACCTACAAGGATAGTGAAGCTCCGACCTGCGGTCCTTTTACAGGCCGCGAAGTAATTTTTGTCTCCCAGGCAAGTAAAAATGTTTCGCCTAACCAAAATGGAAAACAGCAAAATCTACTTGAAAAACAGAGATTTAATTTACTTTATAAAAATCATAATATAGGTTTTCTGCAACTACATAGAAAGTGATGGAAAGATAGTCTCGAAATCTAGTGTTAGTATGGAAAAAATATAATATAATGCACTTAATACATATGATTTAGATAAGTTCTGTCAATGCCCGAACCAAACACGCCTCTTAATATAGGTGCGGGTTCGCCAGTCAAATGAGCAATTTTGAAATACACGATACACGAGTGTAGTAGCAGATAGAAAGTGCCGCTTTTTGTCGTTATATTGTCGAATATTTGCCATTTATGCAGCAATAAACTATTAGTCATCATAAAAGCACTATTATGCATGTTAACATAATATAACTGTAGACTAAAACCAGAATAAAAGACATAATATGTTATATAAACAACTAAATATGTGTGAAGCCTAATATCTTCGAAATATGCATTATGCATTAATTTAGTATAAAAAAGGCCAAAACATGGAGACGTGCACGGTAAAATATAAGGTTATTTGGAATCGATAGTCATAAAAAAGTGTAACAAGCTTATACAAAGACATGCATTTTCATGGAACTCCGAGCTCTACTAATAAGATTCACTATATTTAAAAAATTGGCCAATCTGGCTTGAAAGTATCGATATCTAGTATATAACCAAATGTTAAAACCGTTGTAAAAACACAGCTGCATTCAGCTCTTTCAAATAACATTTAGCATATGGACTCCTTCAAATAATTTTCTTATTATTTTCTTTCTATCTTTCTTACTTTGTTTAACCTCCCCTTTTATCCGACTTATACACACTGCGGGTAGGTGAGGAAGATTCTTTAGATTTGGCACTAGATATCTCACATATACGGCCCTCACCAGACATGAGATCGGCATGACCGCCGCAGACACATCACAGGACAATAACAAGAATACGACAAACACCCCGTCCCGTGGACAGAACATAAATTTCTTGCATTGTCCACGCCGGAAACCGAACTTCGGACCGCTTGCTTGGGAAGCGCGTACAAAATCAACATAGTCACAACGGTGGACCTTACCATTACTTAAAGGACAATATTTTTAACGTAGATAAAATCTCTTTTTCAGCTGCGTTTATACACGCACTCCTAACCGTGAGACATTCCTGCTTCTGTGCAGGAATGCGACAGAATTGTGGCGCGTCAGAGCGTGGTGCGAAAAAGCAACACATTCTTGATCGCATTCTGCTCTGCATTCAGAAGCGCCACATACTGCACAGTACTATAATTGCAGGAAACCAAGCAGCTTGACGCACAGTGTGTTGAAAATTTCAGAAGCCTGCTAGTGACTGAATCGCAGTGAAATCAGTTTGTCATGTTGAGTGTGCACGTATGTATTCTTGCTACACCCAATGCTGTATTAGCGTCACCGGCATCTGATTATTGGTGGGAGGACACTCAAGTTTGCTCCAAACCTTATATGGGAGACCAGCCAGTCATCCTCATTAGATTTGCGTACTTTTTGGTTCTGTATTATACCTAATTGAAATCATATATACAGTGCGTCTACAGATAGAGTGGACTTGCAGGCTGTTTACATGTAGGCCTAAATCTGGCAGCAGCAGCGGCAACTCTCGCCCGGTCCAAGGCCGCCGCGGTCCATTCTATCTCTAGACGCACTGTATATACCAGTAAGTATTTTTCTGCCCTGATTTACTTTAATTTTGTCATCATTTTAGGACCTCCTTTGGTTCACTTAAACTAGAACGCGGATTTCGGATTGTGAAGATAATTCACAATTACTATCTACTACTTTAATCTGTATCAGTAACTTTGTTATTAACTTGTTAATACAGTAGTAACATTGCCATATATAATGGTAAAAGGAAAAATAATGATTTTATTCCCAAACATTTCCGAACACATACTTCCTCACATCATTCTTGGAAACAAAAATGTTGCAATCTTCTTGTTGCCAATGTCATCCAGTACTTGTTTGTGGATATGAGACGCTGCTACTTGTTTGAGCATTTTTTGAGTCAAAGTTGACCTCGGATAAGTCTTGAATCTGCGTAGTACATTGACGCTTCTTCCTGCATCACAGCTGGATGATGGGCATATCAGTAAAACCGGACAAGATTTTCCACATTTCTGAATAGACACCCGACTCTTTCACATTGACTTCAAAGTTTCTCTAGCATAATTTAAGCAGAAAATCTTATTCTCTTCTTGTAACATCTGTATTAATTTCTGCTCTTTTGTAATTTGTTTTATTTAACAACGCTTGCAACTGCCAAGGTTATATCAGCGTCGCCGGTGTGGCGGAATTATGTCCAGTAGAAGTTATCTTACATGCCAGTAAATCTATTGATATGAACCTGTCGCATATAAGCACAATTAAATGTCATCGAACTGGGCCAGGATCGAACTGGACCAGGATCGAATTGGGCCAGGATCGAACCCGCAACATCGGCACCGAAGACCAGCATCGACTGCGCCACCCAGGATGATTTTCCACTGTTAATTATGTGTTTATTTCAGGATAAGGTGCTAACGCATCAAAAGTTTCCCTTTTTATCAAGACTTTTTCTGGAAGAACTTGTTTCTTTATACCACGCTTACTGAAAAATCGATTTTGAAGTCCCACAACAGCTATGTCCATCACTTTAAAGTATTGTTGAAGATAGTATTCTTCATAAGTTTGATATGCACATGACTCAGACCGTTCTATCAAAATTTTGGTGGCTTCTTATATCTTGGACGTGTTAAAGATTCCAAATCAAGATCATTAATTCTCTCATTGCAATCTTTTAAAATAGACTGAAACTTTTCATTAGATCGAAGACCGTTTTAACCATCAAAAATCGTGTCAACAGATGTAGTAAGACCTACCGTATATTTTCCTTCCCCTGGAAAGACTTGTTGAAGAATTCAAGAATATCAATTACTCGTTTCTCCCATGAACAAACCAAGATATGTCACTGCATTTCCAAACACACTGAGTAGACTGTTGAATTCTTCGTGACCTTCTTCTGACAGTTTACTCATTGTTTCAAAGACCAAATCATACTTTATCACAGTGTTCTCTTTGTGATCTGCAGTAGATCTGTCTTATGGGACAGAGCGGTTTGATCCTGACACTATTTTCAACTGGTTCCTGGACTGCTTCCTCATGGATATGGGTGAGTACAGATTTAACTTTTGTATTATAAAATAGGATTCTCAACTGATTGGCCCATTTCATAGCACATTTTACTGTTCTAGATGAATTACAGCTCTCCTTCAAGACGAAGTTGCAGCAATGAGCAGTACAGTGTACATAAAGAACCAAAGGCTGTTTGTTAATATTATTATGATATACTGAATGTCTTATTGACTCCACTCATATTTCCAACCCCATCACAAGCCTGTCTTCCAATATTTACCAATGGTGGTTATAGGCTAATGACAGCATCACAAATGAATGGTGCTATTGGCTTCACCAATGGTTAAAATAGTTTGTAAAATCCCACAAAACAAGGTTTGGATGCACTATCCTATTCAAATCACCGTGCCTCCAATTCAAAATGTATTTTTAACCTTTTTTTTGTTGAGTAAATTAGTTTCCCCTCATAATTATTTTTCGGAATGTTATGGAGGATCTCCTTACCCCCTCAGGCCATGACGCCCATGGTATGACCAACGACTTTCTCAGAAAATCTGGATAGAAATGGAGGACACATACTCATGGTATCAATAAATAGTGATGTATAACTGTAGATATTTTACTATTATCTTTCCTTATGAATACGAAATCAAACCTATGGTGTTTTATGTCATGTAAGCCATAAAATATAAAAAAATAATAATTATGGTTACATAAAACAATACGACATATTATCTACATAAACCTTTAAGAGCTAGAAATTATTTAAATTGTCCAGCAAACTGACAATTTCCTTCAAAATTGATTTAATGTGGGTTCTCTCTGTTTCATTTGGTACAGACACGAAGGAATCAACCACTCTAAAAGAAGCGTTTTGCAAATTTTGTAGGAAATTCAAGAGTTCAGAACCATAGTGGGCCAAGCGCCATTTACTAAAACCATAGGAAACAAGGATTAAAATGAAGTTATTACCACAATTCAATGGAAACATATAGCAAGTAATATAAAGTATACACATTAAAACTAAATAATATGTCAATCTTCATTAAACTATAGTATTCACTTAATTTTAACCCTTGATTTTTCCGTTTTTAATAAATGGCGCTTGGCCCACTATGGCTCTGAACCCTTCAATTGAAGTCAACAAACAGATTATGAACTCATAAGGATCAAATGGACTCAAATGAATGTAAATAGTAAAGTACACAAGGCAGGAACATGCAGAAATATCCATTTAGTGGTTAATATAACTAGTGTCGTTAAATAAATGATTAAAATTATTTCATGCAATTATCAATTTTGTCTTCTTAATATTCATTTAATTTTAAAAGAAAGTCCCTCATCCCTGTTATATAATGAGAAAGCTATATATCTTATCAGCAGTGTTGCCAACTCTAGGGATTTGTTCCTAGTTCTAGGGAATTTCACTGCCATTTGGGAATGTAGGGATAATTTGTTCTAAATTCGCTGTTTCTAGGAATTTCTGATTTTCCGTTTTTAAACTAAACTTTTGTTTCATTTGTCTTCTATTTCAGTTTTTATAAATTTAAAAATTGTGTTAAATATATTCTTAGAGATTTATATTGTCTAAGAAGAACAAAAATCTCATTTTTCATTTTTGTTATATTCCTCATTGCTATTAGAGAAGGAAAAGTGCCACCGGATTTTATACTGTATGATGATTCTTCCCCGGTTTCTTCACTCTCAACTTTTTCTTGTAGGAAGCTTACTAGATAAGGTAGTTTTATGATTGTATTTGTAAGTGGAGACTTCCCCTTTTCTGTAACATAAGCTAAAATTATATTTTGACATTAGGGATTGTTTTATTAGAATCTAGACAAAATGAGACATTTATAGGGATATTTAGCCTCACGAGGTTCGCAACATTGCTTATCAGAAAGGCAATACTTACAACGTTCAGTCACACTTGTCAGTTAGTGCTATATGTAGAGAAGGATAGCTACGAGTTGTGGTTGTTCAAGTTATTCTAAATCGATTCCTGCGTAAAATAATATGAGGGATGATTGTTAGACACGTACACGCACAATTAGTGACGGAGACAAAATTTAAGTATTCATACATCAGACAGGCCTATTAGCCTCAATAAAAATTTAAATTTCAGGATATAATATTGCAAAGGAATCGCTCGCTCGCTCGCTCACTCACTCACTCACTCTCTCACTGTCTCTCTCTCTTTCTCACTCACTCACTCACTCTCTCACTGTCTCTCTTTCTCACACACCACACCACACCACTCCCTCCCCCTCTCCACACACACACACACACACACACACAATTTTTTTGGAAAAGCAGCCTAAAATTGTGGCTTTTTTGTGGTCTATTTTCATTCATGTGTTGAACAGCCAGTGAAATATAAATAAATTTTATTTTACTGTTGGCCAAATCAAAACAGCCAAAGATCACACTGAAACACGGCTTAATATCAAAATACTCTCGCTTCCTCCTCAGAATTGTTGACAATCGATGAAGTACAAGAGATTACAGGCAGGTGAAATATATCCATTCCTGCGCCTCCTTTATTGGCTAAAGGACACGTGCTGTGATTTACAGCTGCGGGAATGTAAATTTATGTCCATGTGAGCCAATAGTAGATAATTTTATATCCCTATATATAGTACATCATAACATCCCAACGTATAAATTTTATATTTTAGCGCAGTGGCTACTCTGATGGAAATGGCCTCACCAAAGCTTGTAAATCATGGAAATTGCAATGCAACGAATCCGCAAGATCTCGTGAACAACTTAGAGGAATTTACGATTAAGTCTGTAATTAAAATCCAGAATGTACGACAGTGGTACAACTGCATGGTGTAACAAGTGAGCCTGTGAGGAGTTCCTAGTCCTCTTTAATTCATATGGTAAAGTTTAGGCGAGGGGTTTGGACTTTTTCCATTGCTGGTTGTCACAATCAAAAATTAAGACACAACGTTTCTAAGGGTGGTTCTCCCTTCGTCTTCAGGTGGAAGGAAGGAGAGAAGAGAAAAAAACCTACTGTTAGGATCGTTACGTACAGCTATTCTGTATGATTATTCTGTCCAAACCCCTCACCTAAACATTAATAATCCACCATTGCTTTCCAACCCCTCATTTAGATCAACATCATATGGTAAAGGTTTTCCTGCAGATATGAGCTGACTTATCTTGGTCAAGAGTGACTAGCTCCTTAGTAGAAAGGTGCTAGTTCCAACCCAGGTGAATTTAAATAAAATCAAATAAAATGAGGTTAAATAGAAAAAAAAACAACTAAAAGGGGATTGGGATTGCGGGAAAGAATCTATGTGTACTCCAGACAGGTAGGACACTTGTCTCACTCCGATTGCCGTCGTTCCATTGAAGTAATACAGAAAAATTTTGAAGGGAAAAGCTGAAAATGTACATAAACTAATAGGTAACACATCACGGGGAGAGATGTCGCAGACGACACGACACATGACAAGATGCAGATAATAAAGAAATGACGGGTTAAGAATTACTGAGAAGAACCCAAACTGTTCAGAAAAAATCTGTTTGCACTTAGTTTTTCTTCATTTTTCATCGTGTTTAAATTCCTCCTTTCCTACCAACTTATAATTAAAGACAGCAGATGGAGTACGCACTGGGAGAATACAAGTTTACTATACAGAGTGCTTTAATGACGTCACGAGCATGGGTGGAGTTGTACCTTTTAGGTACACCAACATTATGATGACATCTCACTGGTAGTGGATGTGATTTCGCAGCATATATTTATCATTCTTCGGCAATTCTTTGCTTATTCCAGTACTTCTACACTTGCTGGCATATTTTTTTTTTAACTTCCTCTCTTAGTTTTCCACACGCCTTCACTTCATTATTCGTACATCTGCACTTCGTGCAACATTCGCCATTTCTTTACTTCCCACCGCATTTATCATTCTTCCGTACTACTTCACTTAATTTCGTAACATTTATTTACCTTTATACCAAAACATCAGTAAGATATGTCGAAAGCAAATAAGTATTGGCACTTGAAGCTGCAGTTATTTGTTGAAAAATTCGGGCTTCAAAACTTCTCTACAAACAATTTTAGTGACAGGAGAATTTATTATACCCGTACTTTTATATAGTTTGCTTAATATATATATATTTCCCCCCCGTAATTTTAAGAATTTATATTGGATATTTTGTTGCGCAATAAACTAAAATAATGATGTATCGGTATGTATCACATTTTAAATTCGCACCTGCCACATCATGCGTTGAGAGAGAAGTTTTTCGCAGTATAAACACTGCCTAATTTAATTGATATCGTAAGAGGGTCACCCCTCAATTCCTGCTGAAATATATCGCTATTTAAAACAAAAAGTACAACAAAGCTGGGAAAAGTAGTGCAATATAAGATATAATAATAATAATAATAATAATAATAATAATCCGTGGCACCACGGCCCGTACAGGGCCCAGACCGACCAGTCTGCTGCTGGCCTCATGCCCACATGCCGAAGCAGAGGTGAACGATCATCCAACCAGAATGGAGGTATCATGTGGTAGCAAGATGATTCCCCCAGCCGTTATAGCTGAATTTCGCAACCGGATTTCGCTACCTAACGCAGCTCCCTAAGTGCATCACGATGCTCATTGGGCACCGGTCCCATACACTGGCAGAAATTTAATGAGAACATTTCTTTTCCCATGAGGACTCGAACCAGCACGCATTCCGTAACGCGAATCCCAGACAGCATGTCTTACACAACGACGCCACGGCGTGGGACATATAAGATAATATACATTTTTTATATGTGGTTAACAGTGTAAATTCATTGTAAAGTCCACACCTGTGGAATAACGGTTAGCGAGTCTAGCCGCGAAACCAGGTGGCCCGGGTTCGATTCCCGGTCGGGCCAAGTTACCTGGTTGAGGTTTTTTCCGGGGTTTTCCCTCAACCCAATATGAGCAAATGTTGGGTAACTTTCGGTGTTGGACCCCGGACTCATTTCACCGGCATTATCACCTTCATCACATTCAGACGCTAAATAACCTAAGCAGTTCATAAAGCGTCGTAAAATAACCCACTAAAATAAAAAAAATATATAAGCCTTCTCTTCATATGCACTGCGGAGAGATTTGGGATTTAACCCGGGCATATTGGTGTACAATCTAGTGATTAGAAGTTGTGCACCGCCATCTCTCTTAGTCCCGAGGTAGAAATTTTACATGAAAATCTCTGACCCTGCCGGGAATCGAACCCGGGCCGGCTAGTCTGGAGGCAGACACGCTACCACAGAGCTAACTCAGCGGACCTACATTCTAATAGATGTAGAAATTTTCAGTATGTTTTCTTTCTTTTTTGTTTTTTAAGTATAGAGTGTTCGTCAGGAAACAAGTTTCGCTCAGATAAATACTGTTATAATATATCGAACTCAACTACCGAGGAAATATTATGTATAGATACGGAAATAAAATCTAGAGCTCCCTTATTTTGTTTCGCTTACAACACACTACGCATGTGCAGTAAAGAAGAGCCCCTGTATATATGCTACTTGTGGACAGTCTTGTGAAATTGTTGCCTATATCGAAGCCCCCGGTATGTATCAGACCTGAAGGCTTGATTGGTGACGTCACAACACACGGCCGACCGTGATAGATGTCACCTCGCGATTAGGCTACAAGAAGCAAATTGTCACTCAAATACATTCAAATAGATTATTTATTACATTAAAATAAACAAAACAATCTAATTACTTGTTAATCTAACTGGTTTGTTACTTAAAATATTGGAATACATGTTATTCCGTCTAGCATATGATAATATGTTTATTCAATAATACTTTCTGAATTGGAAATACCTTTCCCTAATTTAATTATTTTTAAAACTCTAATGGAAATTACTTTCGAATTATCTGCATCCCTTCCTAATTATAAGTTTGTAATTTCCTCTTCTTTTTTTCTGCACTTACACTGAAAATTCATTTTTGTATAGGCCTAATTGTTCAAGAAATATTTGTCGCCACTTTTACATTTGTTTTCACAAGAAGTTTGATTGCACCACAAACATCAAACTTAAAGAAAATATCTTTACTTGCACATAATTCTAACCCCACTGAGATATTTAATGATCTTTGATTCCTAATACATTTTTTTTTTGTGAATTTCAGAAAAGAGAAATTGAAAATGATTGTGTTTAGTGACGGAGACGAAATAAAATCTGTTGGCCACCTGAGATTCCCTCTATATACTAGTCGTAAATAATGATTACATTCTTGAGGTTGGGTTTCTATTTCAAGTTCATTTACAAGACAGAGTTTTACAATAAAAATTGCATTCACTATTTTCTTACATATGCAACTATATAGCCTGCAATTGTAACTTCAATAATCCTATTTGCATCGGTAATTTCTGAAATTACAATGGGAAACTGACTTTTTAAACATGTTGCCGATTTAATTGATGAAGATTCAGTCATTTAAGATTCTTTCCAGGTTTCAATATTTGAATGAGAGAAATATGACAAATGTCCCGACTCAGTTGCCTGTACTATCCAAATATATATTCTTTAATGATCCATTAGAAATTTAAAATTATATTTAAATCCCATGTCAGATAAAAGAAATTTTGAAATTAAAAATTATACTTTTTCTAGCATGGTATATAGGGTAACTTTCGAATCATTTGAAACTTTTCCAGATTTATTTTTCGGCGATTCCTTTATTTCTAATCCTTCCCATTTTTTAAAACAAATATCAATAATTATGTAACAACACCATACTTCTAACATTTATATAGGCCTAATCTAATGTTTCTTAAAGTTCTAAATTAGCAATTTTACACCAATCAAAAATACACCGCAAAAATGGCACAATTCCTTTAACATAATTTAAGGAAACTCTGAGGGTTGCTACATTTTTTCGTCGAAAAAGGCTCCAATCTTGTTCAACGAACAACAATAATTTCTTTACCGAATATCCACTTGAATCTAGAATTTGAAATGGAGATATTTTTGTGTGAAACTTGGATGAAAAATTGACTAGTTTTAGTGATATTATTATGTTCCGAATATATCTTAGCTTGTATCAATTTTTAACAGTACCATATAATTTAGTTCTATTTTAAATTTTTATGAACTCGTTAATTTTCGCATTACGGATCATATCTTTGTATTCCTCAAAATTTTTTATTACATCATCTTCGCACTATTTTCTGAAGTGTTCCTCGTCCCTATAAACTGATTTGTATCGTCTCTATTCCGGGTTTCCGCACTTTGGTGGTAGTGCAATGGAAAAATGGGTTGATTAAGAATTAAGGTAGAGTAAGCATCTGCCTTGGTACACTGCCATCTTCTCTTATAGCATATTCTTCCATAATTAGGCTATAAATTCTTCCGGAAAACGATTGACACAAAGTACAGCGGAATTTCCATGTTAAAAATTATCCCTATATCTCACCCGTCACCACTACTGTTCTACGAGTACTGTGGGCATTTTTTCGAGTCGAGAACACAGCAACATAAATTTTATCTGTTAATGTAGGCCTATCATACTTTGATCTGCATCCTGGTACACAACACTTTTGAGACATATTTGCATATCCACTACACTTTGCTATAGACCAGGGGCGGGAAACTCGTAAGCTACTTGTAAACAGAGCAGTCAGCATATGATGCCTATGTAATAGCAACTATAGCGGGAGAAGCTAAGGTCTCTGAGAGAGGCTGTTTCCCGGCCCTGCTATAGACACATTAATGCTTTATAACAATCACTATCGTTCACATTACATCACTATAATGTTATAATTAATATTGTACATGGAAGTTTAACTTCTTCACACTAACAATATTCTATTCCAAGACTGATTTGAAGAGTGCATTCGACCGAAACCTCAATAAGACGATAACTTTTTAGTTGATTAATTTGCTGTGCAATCGCCCGCTGATGTGACGTCACTATCTAGAATGTATGATACATTCAGGTCTGAACATATCGGGGTCCTCGTCTTCATACATGTGGACTCCCATCAAAACTAGCTCCAAATTTGAATTCCGCATCTGTACATTTCCCTAGATCGAACATAGCAAGGTTTTATGTTGCATAATATAGACAGATAACACAGGCCGAAGCGACATCAAGGTCACAGCTCTTCAATTTAGTTCGTGGCAATGCAATACCGGTACATATTAGAACAGCGAATCTTCAGGGTTCAATTCTGTAGATAGAAACAAAATCTGAATATTAATATTTTATAATTCAAACAATTAAAAAAAGGAAGCATAACAGAAAGTTTGATTATTATTCGTCACAGGATTGTGTTATAAAGGTTGCGGGCTTGAAGTTCTAGCGTTTCGCTCTACACCACAACGCCCGTCGGTGTTGTCACGTTATGCGTCATACCTTTAGTTACCTGCTTCTAGAAACAGAAAGGTGCTGTTCCTTATAATGATTGTATTAATTTGTGACCTATATGTTATTATGAGTGACAGAAGATAGTTCAGATAGTTCTTTCGGTTATCCATCTGACTCCTGTAGGCCTAACGAGTAAACTACCAAGCTCTGTGTTGTGCTTATCTTTATTATTTTTATTGTTTGCTTTGCGAAATATTAATATTCAGATTATTAATTATGCATAGGCTTATAATAGGAATTAAAGACAATACATTTTTAAATGTGGCTTTATTTAAATACATTTTATTGTTTTATTTCAACATATAATTGAAGGCTAATTTAAGAACAACCTAGTTTTGAAAATTTAAAAACAATAGACTATATTTGAATAACATTGCATTTGAAAATTTATTCTCTATTAATTTTATAATAGATGTATTAACTAATCTAAATATTATTTTATAATGGAAACAATTTTAAAAAGTAATCACCACACAGACCCTGAGTATTTTACTCGTCAGAGTGTGCTATGAAGATTACGTGACTAGATAGTCTAGTTTTAAGAACTGAAAAGCATTGTTCTTATACTAGCCTTCAATTATATGTTGAAATAAAACAACAAAATGTATTTCAATAAAGTCACATTTAAAAATGTATTGTCTTTCATTTCCATTATAAGCCTATGCGTAATTAACAATCTGAATATTAATATTTCGCAATACAAACAATAAAAAAAGAAAGATAAGCACAACACAGAGCTTGGTATTTTACTCGTTAGGCCTACAGGAGTCAGATGGATAAGCGAAATAACTATCTGAACTATCTTCTGTCACTCATAGTAACACGTAGGTGACAACTTAATACAATCAGTAATTATAAGGAACAGACCTTTTCGTTTCTAGAAGCAGGTAACTAAAGGTATGACGCATAACGAGACAACACCGCAGTGCGAGGGGTGTAGAGCGAAACGCTAGAACTTCCAAGCCCGCACTGTCCCGTACTATAGCTGTTATTTGGCTGGCTGGCTGGCTGGCTGACTTCACGACGGATAGAGCCCACACGGGACCGTACACTTAGGCACGCTTTGGTCCATTTTGCACCCTACAATGTCATGATTGTCCAAGCCAACAGGTGGCTCGGGGTGACATTTGTGAACCCAACGCTGACAGCTGGGCCATCTTGTCCCAGCCCCTGGTAGAGCCAGGTTCCGTTTTCGTGGACAAGTAGCCTGGTAAGCCCCAGAAGTCTGACGCCCTAAGCCTTTCCTAATTGTCCTACGCTGTCAGATGGACGATCTTGCCTCATCCCCTGATAAGAGCCAGGTTCCATCCACATACGAGTGGGCCCAAAGCCGGTTCCCATATCAGTATCGGAAACCCGTACTACTCCAAGACTTCACCGCAGCTTATTTTTACTATTGCAGGTGATAGATGAAATTTGGGGGAGGTGGAGAGTGTTGGTGGAATAGTAGAGGAAAACAGAAGTACCCCGAGGAAAACCATCTGCTATGTTGCTTTGTCCACCACAAATTTCTTCAAGACCTTGCCGGGAATCGAACCCGGGCTACCTGGATGAAATAGCTGTGATTTAGTCCAGTGGTTGTGTAACATTCAGGTTCAGCTAAACGACATGTTATCTAATTTTTTCGGTCATAATAATACTACATAAACTGTTATTTCAAAGATTACAAATAATGCTGAATAATGGCTAATTAGTTGATCGTACGGACGGGCGAAAGGATTGACGAATGGAAATAGCCTACTGTTATGTGCGAGCAAATAGAGGGCTGGATAGGTGAGCGGATGGATGGATGGATGGATGGATGGATGGATGGATGGAAGGATTAGAGAACGTACAAATACTGAATGAATAAATAGACATTTCGAAGGAACAAGTCGATTGTACAAATTACATAATAAACAAATAATCAAGATGTACGAAAGAGAAAAATAATGTACAAACGAACAAAGTAGGCCTACTAATAAGCAAACAGTTAAACGAAGTATACACAGTGATCTAAAAAGCAAAGTATATGAACAAAAAAAATTAAGCAACTACAGTAAGAAGAAAAAAAAAGAGCCCTACTAATAAGCAAACGAAGGAACTTATAAAACGACTAAGTAAGAAGAAGATTTTATGGAACAAGTAAAAATAATTAATGAAAAAACAAACAAGGGAGAGACTAGCAACAAGAAATAGAAAATATCATTAATACAAAGAATGACTCAACAAGAGAAATATACTAATTAATACAATATAAACCAGTAAGAAAATTAATTTATTATGTGAGTGAGTGAGTGAGTGAGTGAGTGAGTGAGTGAGTGAGTGAGTGAGTGAGTGAGTGAGTGAGTGAGTGAGTGAGTGAGTGAGTGAGTGAGTGAGTGAAGTTAGCCACTATGTTAATGTACAAATGAATGAGCGTCTCGAAGTCAGTCTGAAGTTAGACATGTTTGTTTCAGATTTCCTAGTTGAGCGCTTGCATGTTCCGTTACAATCCAACGAGCGGATTGGCACATTTGTGTAAGAACCGCCATTTACTGCTGCCGTCTATAAAACGCCTCAACTCCACAGCTTCCAAACTACGTCACAATACGTACGTATATTAGCAATTCTCCAAACCTCATTTACATCGGGAAAAGCTTCATAAAGCCTCTCTCCTCATAACTCTACATGAAAAGCAGTGATGGAATGTAGTGTTGTTTCATTGGAATTTTTGTTTTTATTTTGCAGAGCAGACACGGATTTAGTAAGAAATGTTGGACATACCGCGATTTCGTGGTCTTATTTTCTCTGAAGTTCAAGAGTCACAAGATAAATATAGCACCAGGAAGGAAAATGCCATCATAAACTTGACATGTCACTTCCGGTACAGAAGTCACAGTCTGCATTAACTCCACTACACAGTTTTCTCTTTTCTGCCAAAAGTTTGCATGTCCTTACCAAAGGTCCGCTTGAGTCTATCTTCAACATTTACTTGAGAGATGACGTACTCGGGACTTGAATTTGGTTTCCGATGACTTAAACGCTCGGTTAAAAATAAGTTATCCATGCTAAGTTCAGCTTAAGAATCTAGTTTTATATGCAAAATGCATATTTCTAATAATGTGACCAGCCGTCCCGTTTTTAGACATTCCGTGCCGTTGTTCCGACAGTTCTTGTTGGGACTCCTGTTAGTCCCTTTTGTTATAAAATGCAAAAAATAATATTGCTGAACAATGTCCCAAAATGGAATGATGTTGAAATGTAGGGTCTACAGTCTATATACTACAACTGTTTCTGGAGGTTCTAAATTGATTAAGCCTACAAAGCCATTTCCAATTAATTTGTTTATATGAAGCAATTAGCTAATAAATAAAAAGTCACTCAATGGAATAGAGGAAAATGTAGTCCATATGAGATGGGCAGAAATGTTCCAGCATTTCTCCTGTCAACAATAGGGATTTAGAAACCATTACTAAATTGTAGGATTTGACTTATAGCTGCCTGATACCAATGTTCCTGTAGAAAGTTTTTACCAGAATCAACAAAATATGGACATCGGAGAAAACAAAAGTGATGACTAACACAATGAAGACATTGTTACTTACAAAAACTAATTTCAAATACAGTTCCTTGGCTACTTCAGTTTCTTGAAAGAGAATAAGAAACTTCTTATGAAAATTCATTCACCAAAATCATATGCCAAATAGCAGTGTTATAAGTGCCTAGGCTGTAATTTTTTGTGTTATAACTCATAACATTTGAGTAGGGACTATATTCTGTCCCTGGGCGTACGGAGATAAGGTTAGTTGTTCACAGACTACACTGACGCGTGTCATTGGTACTATCAGGGAACACTTGCATCTTCTTTGTGCTGCTGTTCACGTTCTACGAGTATTCATGATTCAAAACTAGACCCCGCAGACAGTTCACAATGCATTATAGTGACTATTACACTTTTACTACGTCACACTACTTTCGACCAATAAAACGGCACGAAAGGACGTCTTTCAACCAATCATGGCTGCTTATCGCACAATTTTATCGTGTCCATAGCATTTGTTTAATTTTATCGCGTTCCTAGCATTTGTTTATTTTTATCACTACCCTAGTATTTGTTTCTTTGTTTGCCAACATTTCAAACTGCACTGGTCTGGCCGTCAAAAAACAGAAAATTACAAACCACTCAGTCGATGCACATCACTTTTAAATATGACTCGCATTTTTGCATTCAAGAACAAGAATTAATAAAGATCACTGGTCATATATGAAGAGCACCATTCGGAAATCCTGAATGAGTTGATGGATACACCATGTACACCAACGAGTTCACTTCTTTTACGCACACGTCCAATATAACATCAACTGAACCACCAACCACCAAAACATTCAAATTTGAAAATTGTACTTTCAATAACTGTTTCTTTTAAAATTATCCATGTTTATTTTTTTATTTCATCATCGTTAATTAAAACGTTTCTTGTTTATTTCATCATCCCTAATTAAAACTTTTCTAACACTTGTTTATATTATTTAGGTTATGTTTGTTATAGCTTCTGCTATATATTATGGATAGTCACGTATCAGAGATTGTTGAATACTAAGATTTATTGAAAATCATCTGTCAAGTGACGTTGATTACTGGGATCCGGATGATTGAAATGGTATGCAAATGTTTTAATAAAAATTAAACTGAATCAACAAAGCCTTCTTGACTAGTAACAGTCCACAGAGTTCAATGATGATTCCATAGTTGGCACAACTGATACCGGTAACAAGAAAACATCATCATAAGACACTACTGCCATCTAGCGTAATGTTGAGATGGTACAATAATACATTTGAAGACAGTTGTATTTTCGTAAGCCAATTAATATTTTATTGTACACTTTGTTACTTCTAATCTTTATATACGGTACTTTCTTCTAATCGTGTAATAGTCAATTAAATCCCACTCGAGTTTTGATTTTCTCTAGATAAATCAAAACCTCTAGTGAGGTTACTGTTGACTATTACACTCTTACTACGTCATACTACTTTTGACCAATAAAACGGTACGATAGGACGTATTTCAACCAATCATGGCTGCTTATCGCACAATTTTATAGCGTCCCTAGCATTTGTTTAATTTTATCGCGTCCCTAGCATTTGTTTAATTTTATCGCGTCCCTAGCATTTGTTTCTTTGTTTGCCAACATTTGAAACTGCGCTGGTCTGGACGTCAAAAAAAAAATATATATATATATATAAAATTACAAACCACTCCAGTTGATGCACAGCAGTTTCAAATATGACTCGCATTGGCATTCAAGAACAAGAATTAATAAAAATCACTGATCATACCTATGCATCTTCTGAAATCCGATTTACAAATAATGAAGAGCACCATAAGTTGAATACACCATGTAGGCCTAAATCAACGAGTTCCACTTCCATTACGCACATGTCCAATATAACATCAATTGAACCACCAACCACATTCAAATTTGAAAATTGTACATTCAATAATTATTCCTTTTAAAATTATTCATTCGGAAATTCTGAATAAGTTGAATACACCATGTAGGCCTAAATCAACGAGTTCCACTTCTATTACGCACACGTCCAATATAACATCAATTGAACCACCAACCACATTCAAATTTGAAAATTGTACATTCAATAATTATTCCTTTTAAAATTATTCATGTTTATTTTTTATGTCATCGTCGTTAATTAAAACTTTTCTAACACTTGTGTACAGTATATTAGTTAGGTTATGTTATAGCTTCTGCTATGTGATATTATGGATAGTCACGTATCAGAGATTGTTTAATATTAAGATTTGCTGAAAATCATCTGTCAAGTGACGTTGATTACTGGGATTTGGATAATTGAAGTGGAATGTTGCATTTTAATAAAAATGAAACTGAATCAACAAAACCTTCTTGACTAGTAACATTGCCATCGTGTATAATAGATCGAGAACTTCTCGACAAGAAGGCATTGCTCAATGCTCACTACTGCCATCTAGCATGCATCTAGCGTAATATTTGTAATGTTGAGATGGTACATTAATACATTTGAAGACAGTTGTATTTTCGTAAGTCAATTAATATTTTATTGTATTGGAGTACTTCGTTACTTCTAATCTTTATATACTTTCTTCTAATCGTGTAATAGTCAATTAAATCCCACTCGAGTTTTGATTTTCTCTAGATAAATCAAAACGTCTAGTGAGATTACTGTTGATAAATACTGATACTACGATAACCTTTCCTACAATTTAAATGATTTATTCATTTATTTAATTGATTTATTTTTACTGGCAGAGTTAAGACAGTAAGGCCTTCTCTTCCACTTTACCAGAATAAAAATACATAGTAAATATTAATAAGAGCAATCCATAAAAGAATATAATAATAATAATAATAATAATAATAATAATAATAATAATAATAATAATAATAATAATAATATGGATTTGATAGAGGTGGGATATGATAATAGAGACTGGATTAAATTTGCACAGAATAGGGACCGATGATGGCGAGTTTATGTGAGGGCTGCAATGAACCTCCAGATTCCTTAAAAATCATAAGTAAGTAAACAATAACAATAATAATAATAATAAGAGTAAAATGTATAAGTATTTAGCTACATGTAATCCTAATATTTAAACAACTACAATTTAGTGTTAAATAAGATAATTAGGACCAAATAAATGATTAACATAATGAAGTAAAACTGAAATATTACAAATAAAAATCATATTCTACAAAAGTTATACATTTGAAGAAAGCTCATATTCTAGAGATGAAAAGCAGTCTTTTGATAATCGACTTTTGAAACGAAAATAGTCAAAGTCTGAGAGTCCCTTTGCACTATGTACACAAGAATAATTTATATTGTCTACATTATCATAAAGAATGCAGACTTACATTGATCAAACATATTTTCATTATTATACACTATTTTCAAAATAAATAGGCTATAATATTATTAAATAAAATGCCTTCCATTACAATAAACAATACTGTGCATAAAGTGTAAATAATGTTTGATCAACGGAGGCATGCATTCTTTATGGTAGTGTAAATAGTAAACATAGCATATACTAGTGTACACAGTGTAAATAATTTAAATTGAAAATATTAATTGTTAAAGTCGTCCATGTTTTTTTCCTCACAACTTGAATCAAACAAGAGTCGCATGCACAGTCAGACACGTACTTCGCTTGCTAGATGCACGCGCGTTCGTCCACTTACGATCTCCTGTAATAATCTTGTGGCTCATGGGTCACAGTACGGTCTCTACTTATGAGTACCTAATGCAATTTTGTTCTATTCTTTGTGATTATTATTATTATTATTATTATTTATACATATAGATATACTCACACATAAGTATTCTGCCCATTGGTAAATATTTCACTGCAAACCCAGCATTCTCCAATCTTTCCTATTTTCTGTCTTCCTCTTAGTCTCCGCATATGATCCACACATCTTAATGTCGTCTATCATCTGATATCTTCTTCTGCCCCGAACTCCTTTCTCGTTTACAATTCCTTCTATATATATATATATATATATATATATATATACACAGACACACATACACTCACACAGAGTGTCCCAAATTGATGTATACACATTTTGAAAAACTATTTCTCAGCAACGAGATGAGACAGAAATACGATTTTTTCGGTTTTGTATTCCTTAAGCCAGTAGATATTCAAAATGGTCCCCTTCCGCCACAATACACTTCCAACAACGATGTACAACAGAGCGACATACCAACTGGATTGTTGCTAATGGAATATCATTATACTGTATGCAAGTTCAATCTGAACTTTCAGTTCCTTCAGTGTTTGTGGTTTTGTGGCATACACCGTGGCCTTTAGGGCTCCCCACAGGTAGAAGTCTGGAGGGGTTAAATCCGGAGATCGAGGCGGGAACTCTGCAGTACTTCCTCTTCGTTCTGTCCATCTCTGATTAAGTGTGCAATGGAGAAAATTCCTCACACTGACATGAAAGTGAGCTGGAGCCCCGTCTTGTTGAAAGTAAAACCCATTTTCATTCTCAGAGAGTTCATTAAGACGTGGAATCGTGGCTTCCAATATTTGCAAGTAATTCTCACCCGTGACAGTCCCTTCGAAGTACGGCAATTATTTCTCTGGAAGACAGACCACACCATACTGTTATTCCTGGAAGATTGATGGCATTTTCTTGAAAGATGTATGAGTTTTCGTTAGTCCCAAACACACAACTGTGCCGGTTAATTGTGCCATTAATTTTGAATGTGACTTCATCTGACCGAACAATTAAGTCTTGAAAATCTTCCCTTTCATCACAAATGTTCAAGAACCACTCACAAAATTCCAGTCGCCTATCTGGGTCGTCCTCATTTAGTGCTTGGATAAGTCTCGGAACGTAAGGCTTCCATTTTTGAGCTCGCAAAATTCGATGAACACTGTTGCCGAATTTAATTTAGTATGACCAGTGACTGTCACCAATTCAGCATTAAAACACAAACACAAACTCTTTATGCCAGAAACATTTCATAACACAAGTAAATAGAAATTTAGCTTAATTCTAAGACATACTAAAGTGGTACATATGAAGAAACTAATTTTTAAGCAAAGTTTTAATTACCGTACTACGAAACTTGCAGAGACAGTTATTGTAACTGTAGCTCATCAAACATCTCACCAAACTTATACTCTCCATTAAATGTTTTAATTCTTCGTCAGAGAGAAATAAATAATCTTATTAAACGAGCAGATGGAAATTAGGCGTGTCACAAGGTACTGTTTCAGGGACAATTTTTTTACACATATATATATATATATATATATATATATATATATATATATATATATATATATATATATTACTTTGTTAAGTTTGGTTCAACCTGTTATCCAATATGGTATAATCAGATGGGGAGGAGCAACAAAATTACACTTTCTCCGTTCATATTGTTTCAAAAGCAGAGTATTAAAATTTTCTTAAACAACAATAAATTTTATTTATTCCGATTTTATTGTTTTCCAAATTGAACAAAATATATTGTATTATTAAAATATTAAAATCATCTGAAATCTAAGGAAGAACAACATATTTACCCTATCAGAAGACATTTTTAACATGTCATTTAGCTGTACCTAAATGTTACACTAGCACTAGAATAAAACATAGCCAGAGTTACGGACCAAGTTTATACAACTCCAATTTGATAATAAATCTCGATCTAGGTTATTTTGAGTTCAATAAACTTAAGAAAAAAAATAAGTAAATTATCTAATATTCATGTTCCCTTTTCCTTTGTTATTTTTCTTAATTTCAATATAACTTCAATTTATTCCAACATATTCTGTTCTTAACTTGATTCTCCATTTTTATCTTCGTAATTATCCCTGTTTTGTAAGAATTGTATTGGTTTTGTAATTTTATTGAATCTTTATGTTCTTTAGTACAAAATAGTTATTTATAGGAACCGCCCTCGAATACGAGCTTGTTGAAACGGGTGTGTGCTACGTCAAAATATGTATTTATTTTGTATTTTATATAGCAATAAATACTAAATATTAAGACCGTGTTTCAAAGCTATATTTACAGCCGAAGTGAACTAGTTTGTTGGCCAAATAGCCGGATGTGACGTCAGAAGTTGTGATCCAAAGCTACATAGTGCATAGCAATCAAGTCCGTAGTAGCTAGTAAACGTAAATGCTTACTTCAATGTTGACTTGTTCACTAAAAAAATATGGACACCTCATTGGCAAAATGAGTTTTGAAATCTGAAGACGATATGAAAATAAAATGCAATTGCAACGTATAATACCACGTTAACTTTGAACTTTGACCTTTTAGTGTTTTTTACATTGTTTAAATCTGCGATCATCAGCACAGTGCACCCTCGGGCTAGCGTCTCTTACCCGCTAATAAGACACTGCACTGGTGTGCATCTGTGGCTGCTGGCGGGTATGCTTTCTACCTCTCCCTTCTGCAAGACAGTGCATATTACATTGCACTCGTTATTCTTTACCCATTTCTTTACCCAGTGCAGATACCATTGGTTTAAATACTGTTATATTTCAGGCCCTTATCTTTTCCATGTTTCGATTGTTGATACCAAAACGTATCTTTTGAACATCTTTTACATTTATACATCTTTCTACGTTTCTTTTCTAGAGTCTGAGGAAATCATCAGTCAGTTCATAAATCTGAGAATCAAGTTTCATGAACTGTTCATTAGGAAACTGTTCATAATCGCAGAACTAAGATTTCCAAACAATTACATCTGATAACTTCATTAGAACACTGCTTTCTTAATTTAGTTCTATATCGTAATGCCATGGCTTTTAGAAGAATACTGTGTGAAAATGGCCATCATTCCAGCTCCCTAGCATGTAGTTTACAAGTCAGCTATTTGATAGTCACTAGCATGTAGTGTAGACTTGAGTCTTGGGACACGGTCTAAAAACTAAGTATAGCCTATTAATAAAATGGCACAGAATTAAATACTATCAGCAAAAACACTAAGGGAAAGACTACGAAATCATCAAGCTTCATAGTTGGACCTTTTCTCCCAGAAATCTGAGGACGAATTAATTGTACACGCCGTTAGCCTATAAAAGGCAAGACAAGTGTCGAATAGCAAATAAATGAGTCTTCTCGACTTCACTTGCACTACGAAATGACAAAGTTCCTTTCAATGTGCAGACTTACACCTTCCGCCATTTCTTCTTCGTCCTGTGATCAGTTTGATCACATTCCCCTCTTGTCGCGTATGTGGTACCTAAGAGGTTACGTCCATTTTCGGCTTTCTCCCTTCAAAATTTTCTAGAGCTCCTTTAGTGGAGGAGCGTAACCCTGAGTGAGACAGGTGGCCAACAGACTTAGAGCTCACATATTCAGTTTCTTTCAGTCCCGAACCCTTTTGCAAGGACGCGTTTTGCGTAACTTTTAAATTTCTGCTCCCACTTCTCCTCTTTCAATTTTCAATTTAATTTTCAATTTAATTTTCAATTCAATTCAAGAGTGAAAGTGCTGAGGTATCTTGATTCTAGAATATTTCGAAAAACACAAACGTATATTCTGCACTGAATATCCACGTATCTAAAATAAAAGTAGGCATATTTATGTAATTTCTTTGCACCGATCGAAAGAGTTGAAACAGCCATCTTCACAACGCACAAGCTCTGTGCCACTAGGTTACTGGCGTATTGATCGAGCTCCCTGGCTTGGGGACAATGGCGTCGATAGGCCATGATGATCAGCTGTGTAGAGGTGAGTGTCTGAATGGCCGCCGTGGCGGGATGCCGCGTCCTAATTTGTAAGCTTTCTTCTTTTCTTACACCAGAGTTAAAGCTACAATCTAGTTAATATTTCATTGACAAAGAACATTCAAGTCCAATGTTTATCTCAATGACTCTGGATTTGGTCATTACTTAAATATAATCGGTAAGTTGGTGTAAAATGATGATTAGGAAACACTTCTGTGTTCCATCCGGTTCAGTCCTGGCGTCAAGCTTAGGGCTCTCAGACGTCCCGATTTAGCCGGGACAGTTCCGAATTTCTAACATTTGTCCCCTGCCCCGGAAGTGTGTGTCTGAGACGGCAAATGCCCCGATTTTCCTACAAAATGTAAGGTGATATAAGTTTACCGTCGTTGATTTTATGAAACCTCCTATGTAACAGTACAGAGCATAATTTTTCCAGGAGGAAGAAAAAGGAATTAAATATCAATAGGCCTATGTAAGAATATTAGATGATTCGGCAGAACAAGTTTCTGAGTATGATGTACATCAATGACAACATCGAGGATCTGTGTAGATCTATTGATGCTTAATTAATTTTCTTCCTTCTGAAAAATTATGCTTTGTACTGTCATATAGAAGGTTTCATAAAATCAACGACGTTACGCTATGTTTAAAAATTTTCTATTTGTTTAGTAGTCGATATTCAAGTGGTTACCTCTGATTGAGGTTGTGGCTGATATGTGCAGTTTCCCTAGAAAAGGATGAGATGATTGAATATTCCTAAGTCTCAGATGTAAGACACTGCGCATGATCAGAGACCAGAGCACTGATACACAAGATAACGAATATTGAGTTACTTAAATTCAGGCTATTTGGTTTCTTACTAGCATCGTTCCGAAATTCCTTCAAAAACTGCAAAAATATGATAATATTACGTAAATAAAAGATAAATATATACATAAATCGTGTAGTTAAATCGACCTTGGACCTTCATGACTAGATTGACACTCCGCATAGAAAGGAAAGCTTTCGTGTCGTTTCCATAGCTCAGACTCTAAGACTTCTGCATTTCGTGTAGAAGAGTGCGAGTTCGATTCCTACTCTACACAACGATTTTTTTTTTTTTTGTTTAAATAACTTTGAAATAGAGTTTTACAAGTTTTAAGTGTTAATGATCACAGACAATACAAAATTACAAGTTATAATATTGTAAACGTTAATCTAATGAATGCATTTATACATACACACACATACAATGTAAATGCATATATATTAAAAACTAACAATTAAAATGAAATTTAAAAATATTCCTAAGCCACACAGACAAACTTTTACAAAGGTTTATAGTCCTTAGGCTATATCATTTGTGGAGTAGTTATTACAATATTTTATTAGTAGCTTTCCCATATGTGTAAGAAATGCACTCGCACAAA
Source organism: Periplaneta americana (assembly GCF_040183065.1). Lineage (NCBI taxonomy): Eukaryota > Metazoa > Arthropoda > Insecta > Blattodea > Blattidae > Periplaneta > Periplaneta americana. Next base: position 84,868,247 of record NC_091119.1, read on the forward strand.
ACAATTTTTGTTAAAACTGTGGCTTTGGATTATTTCATTCTCACCACTTCAGTTGATTTTAACTATTTTATCTACGTGTTTGCAATAGTGTTTAATTTAATGTTCATTCAATTTTATTCATGATATGATTGAATGAAAAAGCACTGTTGCAGTTATTGACTAATTACATATATTAATATTAATTATTAAAATGCATCTCTTAAATAACCAATTGCGGTATCTTTTGCAAAATCTTGGATGTTTAAGTTGTCAATAATATTTCTGTACTATATACTATAAGACATTAAAAAATTTGCAATAGATTTGGGATCCTCTAGTTTATAATCACTGGTTTTAATGAAAAAATATTTTCTTTGTTAGAATATCTACACGTTTAACTTCAATAATATTCCGAATAGCCTTAATTGCATTATCTGAATGTTGTGCTTTTCTATTCGAATGCACTCTATTTCCCTCTTTCATAATTTTTTATAAATTACCCCGTACTTCTTGTAGTATTTAAGAACATGAGGATCATTACATTGCAACTCATTACATACAGATTCTTCTTTTTAATACATGAGATTTTTAAGTCCCTGCGTTATCTACATGTTTTTACTTTTGAATTTTTTCACAACATTGAGTGGAGAACATCCGCCAAAGTGATTCTGAAATTAAAGTGAAAAATACAATACATTTACTCTTAATATCAGTAGTACCAGTATCATATACGTTTTTCCAAGATTCATTTTGTAGACATAAATGTGAATAGTCACTAGATACAGCATTTACGACCCTTTTTTAGTTTTTAAATTAATATTTTGAAATTGTTCAGTGACATTGGAAACACTTAGGATTTGTTTATCATGTTCAGACAAGCCATTGATTATAGGTTCTGTCGAATAGGAATTCAGTATAATTCTGTGTACAAAACTTGTATCAATGGCTGTGCTACTTCAGCTTGTATGCTGGTGGGAAAATGGCTCTACGATTAAGGTTTCAAGGAGTGAATTTAATTTACTTTTAAGGAAAAGTTCCGAGGGATAATCTATGTTTATGTCACTACAGATCACAAATTCCATATGAGATTTCTAAAGTCTTTTCTTTACAAATTCAATGTTGGCTATAAATATTAATAAATAATGTAAGAAATATGAATGATTGTAGTTAGAAGTCTGATTTACATTATAAAAAGCAAGAAGTTACATTCCGCGGCAACATTCGAACTTTCGATGTTTGGTTTTGTCGTCCAACGCATAAGCACGGACCTATCCAATGCTTATATTAATAACATAGAATTTAACTGTAGCAATGTGGTGTCATAACTTGGGATTTGTTTACTTAACGTAATTAGATTTATTTTGATTAGTTTCGCAACAATAATTGGACTTCCTGTTATTTAAATATTTAATTTAGGGTTGATTTATTAACTCTTACTGTACAAAATGCCCCTTATTTCAATAATTCTATATCACGCTAAATAGTCATTGTCTACACTAAAGTATTATCGTCATCCCTCATTTCTCCATATTTTTCGACAAATTATACAGTCGAGGAACTCTGAACAAATTAATTACACCTCAATAGAAAAAGAGTTTTACGTGGGATCGAACACGAAACATTTCGGTTATACGGTGGAACCGGCACGCTACTATATGAGCTACCGAGACAAGACAGTGAGAGCAGCAGTCCAGAATGTAGATCCGATAGCAGGCATTTGCCATTCGGTACAGAGAAGCAACGATATTTTGTTACCCGAGCTATGTTGTGAAATCGTGGCCTTAAATGGCTGTCTTCTTCGTGATCCTTATTCTGATCCTTGTCCTTGTTGTGGTCCTTGTAACAATTCTTGTTCTATTTGTCATGGTACTTATCGTTATACGTCGATATCGAGTGAACCGCGCTGTAGAACTTAACTTCCGACAACCAAGAATCGTCTCATTCTTTTTAAGGGTAACTGTACATCTATTTTCAGGCAGTACATCTCACTTGATGATATGTGTCAGAGAAAAAGCAATTGTTTGTATGGGCTATATCTGAAGTCTAATTAGTGTAATATGTTACTAGTCAGCATGTATACAATGGAGGGGGAAAGAAATTGGCCATCCTACCTCATTATCTCCTAGCTTAGTTGTCTGGTGAGTGGTGCCTAGTTGGTATCACCTGTGAGGTTCTACTGCCCTCTCCTATACTCAACGAAAATGTGTTAGTATGAGCATGACTTCTTATAAGTTTTTTCTTACTTTACCGGATTGTAATGCTTCACTAGAGAGGGTTTTCTCACTTAAGAAAACTCTTCGGACTGCTGAGAAGAATACTTTCCAAGTACATATTGTAAAAGTAATACGTACCCTAAGATGCATTACAAAAATGTTTCATGCTTAGAATTATATGAATTAATCTCCAAAGACAGGAAATTTGTAGAAAAGACCCACTCATCAGAGAATTATTGCTACTGCTGTAAGCACCAGTAGTTAAATGTAACTTTCAGTGAGTGTTTACCTACTAACTCATTTATTACTGATACATGTGCACTACAGTTAGGCCTACTCTCTGTCTTTATTATACCATGTCCATATAGATTCACAAAATTTTCTTTATACAACCCCCAAACTTTTCTAGAGTGCAGTATTGTTTTCAGTTTTGCAATCTGGGAACCCTAGTCATGCTGAACTCATACCACAAGAGTCCAATAACCTGTAAGATCAAAAGTATCTCAAAATATATGAGCTAGACTAAACACCCTTCATTAAACACTTCTCGATAATTCGATGATTAGATAGAGACAGGCATAGCAGATACATATGCAGCGTTGGCAGTCAGAGATAAACAGACAGAAAGAGACATAGAGACAGAGCCAGAGCCAGAAAGACGTACAAAGAGTTAAAAGAAGAGGTCTGTGGCTTTCTGCATAATAAATTCATTGATGTCATCCGCACACTAATATTATAAAAAATAGATGTAGAAGGGATTTTTATGTTCAGATAGGTCTGGTAATATAGTACAAAATAAATATATATATATATATATATATATATATATATATATTTTTGTACTATATCTCAATGAAGTGAAGGTATTATTGTTTAATCAACCGTCCGAAGACAGGTCTGGACCCCACAAGTGAAACCAACAGGACATCACTCATAAGGCAATTAGGCCAGGAGATGGGGTAGGATGGCTAGTTGCTTCCCTCCTCCATTGCATACATTAGCGACTAGCTACATATTACACTAATCAGACTTCAGATGTAGCCTATGCAAACAATTGTTCTCCCTTTGACACATATCGTCAAGTGAGACATATTGCCTGGTAATGGGTGTACATATCAGCGAGAATCTCAATCGGAGGTAGTGAAGGCGTTAATATCAGAATTTTCCGTTACTCAAAGCATGTAGAAACACGACATTTTCCTAGCTTTCTTTACAAATGAAATAGCCCTGGATGAAAGGGAATTCTATTCTGTGGAGTCATTGTAAATGGTTAAGCTTATTTTAAATTTTATTCACTAAGTCAATCAAGTCTACAGGCTTCAAGTCAATGAATGCAAAAGTTCATTATTTAAAAATGATTTAAGCCTATTCAGTTTTACATATATTTATTAAGTACATTTACATTTCTAATTTTATCTGTCCACCTTCCTACATAAACTAAGGCGCTTCTAATTAGTTTTCTATCTAAATCATTACATTTAGTACTTTTAGGAAATTTCTAACAACAAATTAAACTTTCATTACAATGAAGCAATTATTACTTATCTCAGCCATGATCAAATAAATGATTAAACACTTTGGAGGTCAACAGAAGAGAGCCGGTCTTTGTATAAACTGTTTCTGTAAACGGTTTCAAAATAATGTATTTAATTTCTGTTCTAATTAAAAAGAAGAAACTCTGCAGCAAATCACGTTATCAAAGGAAATCAAATGTATTCGCAAATTTCTTTCAGTATACAGGGTGATTCACAAATATTTACCGCCACTTACAGACATTCTGAGCAAAAAGTTTCATATAAACATGTGTCCTAATATCAATATTTTCAGAGTTACACTAATTTGAAGTTGTTTCTAAAATACCATTATTCTTAAGGACAAAAGAATTTTAAGAATACATAAATTAACAATTCAGGAGTACCATTTATTTAATTAGCTAGTATTCTGAAGCTAAAAATGTGTTATGAATTCCATAGTTGATTCGTACAAAATTTGTTTCAATGTTCAACTACAAAATTACATTTTTCTTACGCATTTATTACAATGTTACAAATCACGCCACTCTTGTAAATTCTTCAAGACTGCACATTAAGATGCATAATGTTAAGAATCAAGTTCCTAAAATCGTATGATTTGTAATAATTTTTGTTATAAGTGCGTAAGAATTATATAATTTTTAGTTAAAAATTGAAAAACAAAATCTGTACAAAGCAATTAACAACACATTTTTAGCTTCAGAACACTATCTACGTAAAGTTTAATCTTTTGATCCTACAGAATATATGTGTCATGGTAACAATTGTTATTAGAGGAGAAAAAATCGCTCCGGCGGCGGGGATCGAACTCAAGTCCTTGGTTCTACGTACCTAGCGCTATAATCACTGAGCTACGTCGAAGTTCAATCCACAGTAACATCTCCTCTAGTGCTTTTCACCTTTGTTTATATGACATTTTTTGTTCAGAATGTCTTCGGAAGTAAGTTCCGTGAGTGGCGGTAAATCCTCGTGAGTCATTCTGTATGTGACATGCGAAATGACGAATGAGAAAAATTTTATCGTATTAAATAAAACCTAGGCCTGTCTGTTTATGTAAAATTCTAAATTTTCATGTCTACATACCGTATAGGCCCTATACATGCATACTCGCACGCATACACACGAACTTGCAAGCGCACATACATGCATACATACATACATACATACATACATACATACATACATACATACATGTAATATAACATATAGGCTGGATTACACACCTTATGTGGTTGCGAGTGAAGTTATCGTTGGTTCAGTTTTACTAAACAAATACAGTAATCCGTGTCGCAATAACCCATGAAGGGCCACCGAGATTTACTAGTCGACTACTGGCCTCACGTCCATATGTCCCAAAAGGAGTGAACGATCATCTAACCAGTACCAGGGTAACGTGTGTTCAGCACGATGATATCCTTAGCCATAATAACTGGTTCTCTAAGCCGGATTTCGCTATCGTAGCTCCCAAGATTCATTACGATGCTGGGTGGGCACCGGTCCTATACTCTGGCCGATATTTCACGAGGACTCCAACCGGCGCTCATTCCTTAACTCGAGACCAAGCATGATGCCTTAGATCACCACGCTACACCAAGAATCACTCAATACAAAGAGTGAGTCATTATTTAGCTATATCGATATGATGGAGAGACGCAACAACGGAATAAAATAAATCTATAAACTCACAGTCTGCGGGCGATCATTTCGGAAAAAAAGAGAGACAACCTGAGTGTGACATTTATATCCAGATGAGTCCGAACGATGTAGGCTAAGCACTGAAAATCAATTAGAATGTACTTGTCTTCAGGCGTGAATATGGTGGCGTAATAACGTGGCCAAACAGACACAATGTATGCGAGTTGCACTTGAGATTTTATCCAACGAACCAACTTTACAGCTATTAGTATGATGTCACGTCAGTGCAAAACGTGCAGATACACTAGCCAAACCGGGGTTGCACGCGTATTGACGTCGAACTAAAACAGCGATAGTTTCGTTATGAGCACATTCGAGATATTCGAGAGAGACGGTAATGTCATGTCTCCGCTATTTAAACACTTCCATCTTTTTTAGTAGGTTATTTTACGACGCTTTATCAACATCTTAGGCTATTTAGACTCTGAATGAGGTGAAGGTGATTAATGTCGGTGAAATGAGCCCCAGGTCCAGCACCGATAGTTATCCAGCATTTTCTCATATTGGGTTGAAAGAAAACCCCGGAAAAATCCTCAAACAAGCAACTTGCCCCGACCGGGAATCGAACGCGGGCCACATGGTTTCGCGGCCAGACGCGCTAACTGTTACTCCAGAGGTGTGGACAACATCTCCATCTCTTCCACTGCCACTCCCCTTACGTTGTCCTTGTCAAGGAGGTTGAGACAGGAGACATGTAACGTCACAGAGCCAGCAGTTGGAAATGCCTGGTATAGAGCGTACCATTGGATATATAAGCGTCTTCTTAACGGACATCTCCCTCTTTGTAATATACTGTAGGTAGCTCAAAACAAAGTTACTTATGTATTTTTTGACGTACAAATAAAATAACAAATCTATTCCATTTACAATTAATATTTGAGGAGAAAAATTCGCTCCGGCGCCGGGGATCTAATCCGGGTTCTTGCTTCTATGTACCAAGCGCTCTGACCACTGAGCTACGCTGAATTCAATCCACAGCACCGGATCGAACCTTTCTCCTTCAATGTTTCCCTTTTGGCCTGATCCGGTTCGATCCGGTGTTGTGGATTGAATTCGGCGTAGCTCAGTGGTCAGAGCGCTTGGTACGTAGAACCAAGGACCCGGGTTCGATCCCCGGCGCCGGTGCGAATTTTTCTCCTCAAATATTAATTGTCAATTAATATTACAGAGATTATTCTGTAGGACAAATTAATAAATCTTTACTATTCCATTTAATCGGTTACTAGAAAAACAAATAATAATAATAATAATAATAATAATAATAATAATAATAATAATAATAATAATAATAATAATATGCAAATCTGGCTTTCAGGTAGAAGCTCCCTGTGAAGTAGGCTTGAATATTATTCAATAATAATAATAATAATACTTTATTGCTACAACAAGATGCATATTGTTATTTTATATAATAATCACTCTAGCACCCCCAGAAAGAGTAAGTTACATACTCGTGCTCAGGGGGCATTTCACATAATTTTAAGTCATTTTATTAAATAACAGAACAAAAAAAAAAGAGAAAGAAAAAATCACAATAATTGAAAACTTTAAATTTTCTCTCTAAACTGTCATTTTAATTGATTTTTTTTAAAATAAGGAACATTAGCAAATTGTTTGTTTGGGAGTGTAGCTATTATTTTGTTATAAAGCCTTGGACCTAAGTTGCTATTGTGAATATATGGTACAGTTGTGGTGCATTTAGGTTCTGTCAAGCATATGTCGTCTGATCTTTTGGTTTTATATTTATATGAATACAAATTAAATATATTTAAGTTTTATGTACGAAATTCAATACGACATTGTCATAAATTTCATGGATAACAAATAATTTAAATTCTGTATACAACTGTTCAGAAGGATAATCAAGAGTTTTATTAAGACATATTTTTATTATTTTTTTCTGTAGCAATGTTTTGTCATGAGGAAGGTACCATAAGCATAACCTCATCCTAAAATAAACTAATATACACAGTAGCAAGTCTATTTATAAGCAATAAATAGCGTTTATATTTGAAGCAATGCTTAGTTATAGTATTTAGATTTACTTCTGTTATTTTATATACGTTATAAAATACGTAATTAAATACTTTAGCTACATTACAATGAGGCGGATACTTGTTCAAAAGACACCTCTATATCGAATGGTATTTTCTAAATTCCAAATACACACTATAGTCTATAGAATAGATTAGAACACCAAGACGAAGTCAGCCGCACAGCCTCTTCGGTCGTCGGCTGTTGAAGAAAAGGCTTGCTCCTCTAATTTGTAATGTAAAGTACGTCTACTTATGAAATATACTTCCTGCGCGTCGTTATGGATCACCTGCTTCTACTCAGAATGCGTCATACCTTGGATCGCTCGAAGCAAGTCACATCAAGGAAAGAATGCCAACTGTTTATGGCTTCTTCTTCCGCTCTAACGTGTTTAAGGAATCTAAGGTACGGTACAGCGCTTTCATATCGAGACCGACGGCCAGATGACCCTCGGGGGATGCAAGACTCTTGCTTGGGTCTGTCAGTAAAGTAGATGCCTCGAAACAACGTCCTACAATTCAGTGTACGCATATCGCGGTAATTGTTAAACATTTATTCATTCTGCGAAAGAAAGTGTAAATTTCAACACATCATTGAAATATTCGAATTATTTTTCACACCCCAATCATTATCAAAGCCTAAAATCTTAACATACACTTTTTCTCCACTTCAGGGGCTAGGAATTTTTGCTCTTCCGTTCACACAAAAGTGTTTATAATTTTTACCAATCTTTCAATTGGATGTCCTATATCTCTATATAACTGGAAATTGTTATTCTTTTTTAAAGAATCATAGAAGGGCGATGGACGGTGTCTTATTCATAAAAACATGTAAGGTGCAGAAAATATCATTTACAGCGGCATTATAATATCGTCGCTTAAGAAACAATACCGCGTAGCTGACATTTTTGGTCAAAACTGCTTTTTTGCACAGATGGTGCCTCCACTGTCATCTGCATGCATTGACAAGCGCGGGAATTTGATTGCATGAAAGGCCTGCGTGCGAAGGAGGGGGGTACAATACCGCGTATCTGAAGTCACGAGAAGTCTGTAGGAAATACCGCGTATCTGACAACAGATATTATGTCTACTCCCTGGGCGCCCTCAGTACGGAGGCTGGTTCTCGTTACTGACTTTTGAAATTGTATCAACAGCGTGTAATATTCTGAGAAGATTACATAAGTGTTCAGTTTCAAATATTTAAGAGGTAAATATAATAGAACTATTTCACTAATGTCAATTGAATATTAGTTGAGCTGAATTCCCGCAGAATCTTAATGCAAGTTCATTCACTGAAATATAGTACATTTATTATTTTATTATTATATAGGCCTACAGATACAAGAAAAGAAATGGACAATGAATCAGACGACAGTCAGTTTAGCGAGAACCAAATCCTATCTGTGCTATGTTCTGCATTCAAGACGGGAGAAACTTCTGTGAATATTAACGAAGGTATGGCATAAGAAATATCACAGTTATTAAACGTTTATTTTTCTTCAGTTACGGAATCATAACAGCAAACTTAATTTAAGTACTTAATATAAATAATCATGAATGGGCCGTTAAAATAATTTGCGTTACATTCAGTGGTGCTGAGTTTGGTTCCTTCCATTTTCTCCGGTAGGAGGAAGATCTAAATTGATGATAATATTTACTACACATGTTTTTAATCCACTTATATCACATTTATAAACACTAGTAATCTCATCTTATTCGTAGGTGTACTGCCTGATAATTCAAATGCAAAAGAAAACCGTCCTTCTGAAAATGGGCTGCTGCAGATCAGGGATTATCCGTCCAGTGTTACCGGTAAGGTTTTGATCGTATTATGCAGTCTGGTATGATTTAAAGCAACACTATTAAAATAATACCGCTACAAATAGGATAGGACAGAAACTGAAGACAATACCCAGTCAATGAAAGATCTACACCAAATTTCGGATGCGTCTTCAGATGTAGACGACCCCGAAGAATTCGTGAGTGCTACTTATTCTACATCTTTACATTCGTCAGAAAAAGGTAAAGAGAAGAATCTACAAGCGTTTCATGGACATTTGACAGAAAAGAAAAAGAAGTTCAAAGCCACAAAAGGGTAAGTGGAAGAAAATGAAAAATAGAAAACTTAGAATGGAAGAGGAAGCTTATCTTAGCTACAAGAGATCGAAAGATGGCAAAGTGACACATGATACGGAAAGAGATGCAAGGAATTTGGGGACAGAGTGTATTTATAAAATGTACCAAAATTCGAAAGTAAGGGGATGTAATTTAATTTCTAATGAGAGAAGACACATCTTTCAGGCATTCTGGAAAACTATGACTTGGGAACAGAGGACCGTTTACGTATCAAATCTTGTGGATTTCACTCCTACGAAAAGACCTGGCAGTACAAATTCTGAATCGAGAAGAATTGTCTACAACCTAAAAGTTGATGAGAAAAAAATTAAGGTTTGCAAAAAGATGTTTCTGTGTACATTGGGAATTGAAGAATGAACTGTACGACATTGGTTAGCTAATAGTACAGATGGCGTCCCTTCAGTAAGAAAAAAGTCATATTCTCGTGCAAAAGCACAGAAAAAAAAAGAGCATTAGTAGCCTGCCTAAATTACCGTCACATTATTGTATATAGAACCGATTTTGCCATAGTTTTTATGATAGTATTCCACACTAGGGTTACTCAAGGATTACTTTTTGTGATTTCAGCATAGACCTATAATTATTTCTTTATTGTGTTTAACGAATATTGTGCCTGAAAAATTATCATTATTATATTTTCATATGATTTTCTTTTCATTATTCGGAAGTCAGTCAAGTCCACTGTCAATAATAATAATAATAATAATAATAATAATAATAATAATAATAATAATAATAATAATAATAACATTATTATTATTCATTATTTTATTATAAAATTATATTTGTCAGCAACGTTTTAGTAACAATTCTACTTATCTATTCAAATACATAGTGTGAAAATAAAGTACCTGGTATCAGATTATTATTATTATTATTATTATTATTATTATTATTATTATTATTATTATTATATTATTATTATTATTAACATTGAACTGTGTCCTCGTTTTTCCTTTCCCATAGTTTCAGTATTTGATTGACTTAAGAATGCAGCAATCATAGTCTGGAACGTAATCTAGTGCTGATTCAAGCTACAGCATACCGACCTTGACCTCAAGTCAGATGGTAGGACAACAATTCAGATAACATATTGACAGATACAAGAGCACTAATAATATTTCCAGAAGGCAGTTTTCATGCAAACAAAACGCTTGTCAGCATGTGTCTTGAAGCTGTTAAAGTTGTCTCACAATACCGCGTAACTAACAAAATGTAATAAACGGCAGAGTTCCAATACCGCGTAAGTGACATGGCCAAATGTCTACGGCAACGATCATCCATTTTCACTTAGTTACAAATTAGTTATGCTATTTCATAGCCATACACCAGTTTTCAAGACTATTGCGTTATTTTTATGGTTGTTATTCGGTTTTTTCCTTCTCCTGTAAAATTTACATTTTGTCAGTTACGCGGTATTGGTTCTTAAGCGACGTAATGTTCCATGCTGAAAAATATAAATATATCGTCAGTGATGAAAGGATGAATTTACTCACTGTATCACTGTACTAAGTGACGACGTAAGGCTAAGTGGTATTATTTGTATTTAATGTGTTTAACAACCTAGAGTTCGATCCATAACCATAATATCGAGAACGAAATAGTGAAGACAAATTAAGAGCAAGTGTGACGGATTGCACTTTTTAGGTTAAGAGCTGTAGAGAGGCTTGCTGTATCAAAGTTCATTACACCATCCATTGAAAATATTATTAAAAGACGGAAGAAAAAAGAAATCTAATACCTTTGTAAATCTGTTTTTTTGCACTAAGGTATATTTATTATTATTTTTTATCCTGATTTTAAAAAATGTTGCTGTGTATGAAATTTATGTATTCGTTTCTGTTTCGTTAATTATTTTCACTATAATGTGCTTGTTTGCTAGGTACGCTTATGTTGTTTATAAAGTTTTATATTTACAAACTGTGATGTTGTTTTCTTTGACAACAAATTTAACGTAAAAGCTGTGATTTGTTTGCCGTTGCTGTTGTTGCTGTTGTGCTGCTGCTACTGCTACTCAAGAATAATAAATAGTATTATAATTTAATACGAGTAGAATAAACATGTTTAGTTAGTGTTGTTTTAGTTTGTTTCTCTAGTTACTGCTTATTTCATTAGTTACGTACAGTTTATTTACAATCACACAAGCAGCGGTACTACTGATAAGATATAAGAATGACCTTCCACCACCGCGCCACTGATGTACAGCACAACTGTACAGCGTGAAATGAATAAGTGCCTGAAGTGATTATCACTTTTGTACGTACTAGTATTTTAAAGGCACACTTTAGACACTGATAAAATGATAAAATGAAATTACTTACTTACTTACTTACTTACTTACTTACTGGCTTTTAAGGAACCCGGAGGTTCATTGCCGCCCTCACATAAGCCTGCCATTGGTCCCTATCCTGAGCAAGATTAATCCTGTCTCTATCATCATATCCCACCTCCCTCAAATCCATTTTAATATTATCTTCCCATTTACGTCTCGGCCTCCCCAAAGGTCTTTTTCCCTCCGGCCTCCCAACTAACACTCTATATACATTTCTGGATTCCCCCATAGGTGCTACATGCCCTGCCCATCTCAAACGTCTGGATTTAATGCTCCTAATTATGTCAGGTGAAGAATACAATGCGTGTAGTTCTGTGTTGTGTAACTTTCTCCATTCTCCTGTAACTTCATCCCTCTTAGCCCCAAATATTTTCCTAAACACCTTATTCTCAAACACCCTTAACCTATGTTCCTCTCTCAAAGTGGGAGTCCAAGTTTCACAACCATAAAGAACAACCGATAATATATATGTTTTATAAATTCTAACTTTCAGATTTTTTGACAACACACTGGATGATAAAAGCTTCTAACCGAATAATAACAGCCATTTCCCATATTTATTCTGTTTTTAATTTCCTCCCGAGTATCATTTATATTTGTTACTGTTGCTCCCAGGTATTTGAATTTTTCCACCTCTTCAAAGGATAAATTTCCAATTTTTATATATTTCAATTTCGTACAATATTCTCGTCACAAGACATAATCATATACTTTGTCTTTTCGGAATTTACTTCCAAAACTATTTCTTTACTGGCGTCAAGTAAAATTCCCGTATTTTCCCTAATCGTTTGTGGATTTTCTCCTAACATAAAATGAAATTATCGTATAAAAATATTTTTAATATTTAATCTGAATCTAAAAATTATCAAAAGACTTCACCGGCTGTGTCAAATAAGATGTGGACAATGACAAAATTAGAACCTCATCTGAGTAGTGGTTTCTGAGGTAATGATACCTACAATGTTGAAACATTTTTTTCGGTGCACTTCATTTTAAAAATCTGGTAATCATGAGAAGTACCTCCAGAGGATTCATTCCCATATTTTTATAATAAGAAATTGTCTTTAATAGATAGTACAAGTTTCAGGGGCCTATCTTTAATAGAAGTGAAAATATTAAATTTTAAATGATACGCATTTGGCCACAGATTGCAATAGAACTACATGGTGTCCATAAATAATTTAAAACTTGCCAACATATCCGTAATAACATCTAGTCTAAGAGGGTGAAAATCTGGAGGAAAGAACATGAGTGAGTGACGCTTAATGGAAGTGGAGAACGTGAAAGAAATCGTGGAAATGTTAAACCATTATAGCTATATTGCAGTAATAAAACGCATGTAAAGCACCGTATCGCGGCTGGATAGCGCTAATTTCATCACGAGACGCAAACGGTTACATGAGAATGAGCGAAAACGAACATTAAGGCACTGATAACGTGAAATGCGGCTACTTAACAGCTAAATGTGGAGTTACGATAGTGCAACGCGAACGAAGAGAAAGAGTTCTGAAGTGAGGAAGCAGCAGTAGCTTGTCATTCAGAAGAGGTTTTCTTTAGGCTACTTCTGGTGCTATAAAATGTGTGAAATATAAGATGTAGGTAAATGCAATGGTACTCACTGCTTAGTTACAAATGTGAGTCACTATTTGTAGGCCATATGATAATATGCGCCCAAATTATTCTCAGCAATTTACTAATGTAAAGTAATATCAGTTTTAATTTTTTATGAACAGAGATAACGAGTACTATTGGGACAAAGCAGGGCGTGAAAAAAACTGGTTACCGGCACTAATAATACGCTGATGCTCTATGGGGAACAAGGACGGAATATAGATCACTAGGCTTCGATAATACGTTGGGGGGCGCTGAAGTTTCCAATGTTTTGTGCAATGTTAGTTTCTAAAGGCGCTAAATTTTAGAAGAAACAAGAAAAGATGAGATATCTAAGATATTTTATTCCAGACATTTAATTTTTTTTGGTTCTATTTTCTTTTTACTAATGGCGGTTACTTGACTGCTCGTCATTCACTCATAGGAAGTCAGTTATGTAGACCAATTTACAGACAATCATTGCGCAGGCTGCGCCATAGGAGGCCGGTCTACTCTACGCTACATTTGCGATGAGATGAGATGATGACAGAAATTTGTTGAGATGCTACAGGGAACCGGAGTTATCGAAGAAAACTTCCGTGTTATCTGCATCACGGGCTAGTCCAACACAAGTTGTAAATCGAGTATACACCGGGGATCGAACCTATGTCCATAGGATTATAATTCCAGCGCTCTAGCCATTAAACCACTGTGGCGGCTCAACTTTTTCCTAATAAACAGACATATTAAAAATAAGATAAAATATTAGTTACCTACTTAATAATAAATTCGTAGTCAAACAATATTTATGTATAAAATAAATAATATGATCCTGTACACTTAAAAAAGTAGAAGTTTCTTAACATGAAGAAGTATGATAACATGATGACTAAATGGAGGAAGAAGGTAAAGTGGGAGCAATGATTTAAAAGGCGGACAAGAGCAACCAAACCAAGCTTCGCCATTGATGGGGATGCAACAAGAAGAGAAAGACAACATTTACCAAAGTAGAAATCAATCCTCTCCCGCGCCGCAGCGTCGTAATCTAAGACATAATGCCTGAACTCGCGCTACTGAATAATCATTTGTTCGAGTCTTCATGGGGGGGGGGGGAAGGAATTTTCCATGAAATTTAGGCCAGTGTATGAGACCTGTGCCATTCTAGCATCGTTATTAATTTGTGCAGCCAGAGTACTGTAGGTAGTGAAATCTCGTTCCACGCACCAGTTATAACAGCTAAAGTTATCATTCTGCTAACCAAATGAACCCCCGTACTGGCTGACTGATCGTTCACTTCTGCTTAGGCACGTTTACGTGAGGCCAGCAATCGATTGTTCGACTTTGGCCCTCTATAAACTGTAGCGTCCTAGAATATTATTACTTATTACCTCTTCATGAAATAGATAAATAAGAGAAAAATAGGCTTATATGAATGGGTTACAAAAAGATGGCGGCCGGAAAGCTCAATTTGTAGAACAAATAACTAGGGACTAGAAGGTCCCACTTTCAATTCCGAAAGGTAGCTAGACTTTTCACGTCAAAACTTCAAGTACTACCCCGAGATCCATTTAACCTACTGTCAAATTGAGTAAGGGTCCTCCTCAAGGTTATCAGGCGGTCGGAGTGTGGTGAGGATCACACCACCTCATTCTAGTGCCGAAATGACGGAAGCATGAAGCTTTACGCTTTTCATGTACATTCATGGCATATGAAGGGAATACACTTACGTTTTACAAAAAAAAAAAAAAATCAATTGAAACAATGCACACATCTCCAGGAGTGGTAGAAAAGTATTGCGAAAGTTGCAGGAGAGTTTTACAAAGATATGAAGAGGTTAATTTCAAGGTGTCTCAAGTCAACTTTTTTTACTTCTTTTATACACGTTTTAATTTATCCTTTTCAAGCCCATATATAGCTGTGCAAGTTTATTTAACAGATTCTCCTAAGTCTTAAGTTAGATCCGTTTGAAAAAATACTGTATATGCAGGCACTGGGAGCCTTAAATTTATTTTATCACTTTTTGTCATAATTCTCATAACTTGTAATTTAAACTTAGGTCAGTTTGAAATTTATCTCTTCATACAGGAAAGAAATGAATTATAAAAATAAACTTTCTTACTAATTATTTAGACGTTTTACAATAAATATATAAATTGGATTTTTCTCCCCTTACAGCATGGATCTATGCCTCGACCCCGTGAGACCCGTGCATCGGAAAACGGAGTAGAACACATTCAAGGAGCCGACTGTCTGAAGTTTTCCAAAAAACTCTGAAAATAGCTATAATTAACACTATGTAAACTGTGTACCACTGTTCATAGTGTACTATGTTTAAAATGGTAAAATGTACAGTTTGTATTGTGTATATTACAACTAACAAGCTCTCTTGAACTGGCTTCCAAGTGAACTAGACTTCCAAACATACTGTAGGTGGCCCGGGTTCGAATCCCGGTCGGGGCAGGTTACCTGGTTGAGGTTTTTCCCGGGGTTTTCCCTCAACCCAATACGAGCAAATGCTGGGTAACTTTCGGTGCTGGACTCCGGACTCATTTCACCAGCATTATCACCTTCATTTCATTCAAACGCTAAATAACCTAGATGTTGATACAGCGTCATAAAATAACCCACTAAAATAAAAAAAAACATACTGTAGGAGGCTTCGCTTTTATGCGATTCAGGCTAGTCATTCATTCATAAGCCATCTCAATCTTCAGGGCAGACGAACTCATGGAGGCATTCACTGAATGTGGGGTAAATAGGCGACTGATATCATCACATTCAACACGGAACAGCAATAAAATTATGCCCAGAACTGACTTCAAAGTTCCGAAAAATTTTGCCTAGAACTCTCTATCAGGGCTAAGATTATTTTACATACCTACCTTAAACCTAAGAAACGCGTCCCAAATAAGAAACATAGGCATCCGAGATGAATTAAATATTTATTTATGGAATGTTAAGACAGACGTCACATTTCTATATCCTATATCTGTTCTTCCTTTCGGATGACATTTTAACACTTCCCCCCCCCTCTCTATTGGTTACCATGCTAGACATTTGATCGCAAATCCAAAACCGGCAGGAAGCGATAAATTTTAAATGATGACATCCCCCGGGAGAGAAATAAAGTTGTGAGTTCAGCGTCGTAGATTTACGGTAAGTAAAAGAATCCTGTTCCCGACAAAGAGCTCCAGGCAAAATTTTTCGTACCTTTCTAGTCCAACTTGACTTTGACGCTGAATAAGCTATGAAGTTGAAATCGTCATTAAATAAAATATCATTGCTACTATTAATACCACTGCTGATTTGAATCCACTACCGTGAGACAGAAGAAAAACTTCTAGAAAGGAGAAGGTTTGTCCGTGTTCATAATTGGCGCAAAGTGGGGAGCTTTACGCTTTTAATCTCGCTACTAAAATATATAACTGATTATCATTAGGCTTCTTTCTCTCTAGCTTTCCGTTAATCATTCCTGTGCTTCAGAGCCCTTGTGAAAATTTGGACAGAAAAGAAACAAATATTCACTATAGTAGTATTTTACCAATCTGCCAAAAAGCTGTTCCGAAAACTAAGAAGTTAATGGACACTTTCCACATCCTTTTTAACCTGGAACAGAGCAAGCACTGTGTTCGAAAGAGAAACGCCGTGACAACTTTATAAAATACCAGTCTAAGATGTTAAATGTTATGTTTTATTTAACGACGCTCGCAACTGCAGAGGTTATATCAGCGTCGCCGGATGTGCCGGAATTTTGTCCCGCAGGAGTTCTTTTACATGCCAGTAAATCTACTGACATGAGCCTGTCGCATTTAAGCACACTTAAATGTCATCGACCTGGCCCGGGATCGAACCCGCAACCTCGGGCATGGAAGGCCAGCGCTATACCAACTCGCCAACCAGGTCGACACCAGTCTAAGAAGTACCTACTCGTATGTTATAGGTATTACAAGATCGAAAACTCACTTTTCAAAAGTAACAAGGAGAGGACACGCTCTGTATATCACCGAATGGAATAAGATTGTGTGAGATGAAAGTACAAGACGTACTATTTAAAATCATACCTGACCTTGAAAGAAGCGGATCCGGATTCAAACTCTGGTTCGGAACAAGTTACCACGTTGGGGTTTTTCCGAGGTTTTATCTCAACCAGTTCAAGCAGAATTGCTGGGTAAATTTCAACGTTGGATCTCCGACTCATTTCGTCATCATGTTCACATATCATCATCCATACCATAGCTCGGGTTAAGTTGACATTGCAACGTGCTGTACTTGTACAAGAGCACGACCGTTCGGCTATAAGCATCATTCAGAGAATAGGAATGGTAAGCACAATAAGACTCAGGCTGCAGTGTAAACCTTCGGGACCCTCCTGCGTAACAGATAAGAAGACATCATTATCATCTTAAGGAATAGGTTAAAAAATGTGTTCCGATGTTCAGTGTCTCCTAAGTCTTAAAAACTCTTTTTTTTTATTTTTTATTTGATTGCGATTTTCAGATAGTTTTACCAAATGATTGGTCACATTAGATGATATTTGAAACATTCCCATTTCCGTCCAAAATAAGCTACACTTCATTATTTGAACGATTTTATTTTCAAGTATTGATTACTCGAATCCAATTCATTTTGGCCAAAAACGTTTGGTTATAGTCCTACGGAATAACGATAAATTAGGAGCGTAAAGTAGGCCTACCATTTACACACATAATTTGCACAAACTCGTTTGTAGCCTATATGCAACTGGCGCAAATTAACTCCATTCCAGATACCTCCGGCAAGAAATATATATTAGACTATGTTGCGCGCGAAAGCACTTAACTCCAGCTGGCTCTACTATCGATCTCTGGCGACTTATTGGCCAATATGTCCAGTAACCTTAGTTTTAACAGTTAAGTAGTATGCTACATCAGCGGTCGTTGTAATAGATGTACAGTTGTCAAAAGAAAAAGTGGCCACTCTCTAGGAGCAAAGTTCCCTTCGAGTATCTTCGCTAGAATTCGGAACAGGCGATGTTACATGTTGTTGGACCACGTTGCCTGATATCTATAGTTATAATTAAAGTATTCAGTGTGTTACTTTATAGTGTAATGGTAGCGTTCTGGCCTGGTATTCGTGTGGTCCTGCGTTCGAATACAACCTAGTGCTTTTTATGTTCTGTTTTGTTTTGTTTTTAAGAGAGAGAGAGTGAGAAAATATACATAATTGCTCCTGTCTCTTTTATGATTATTTTAGTAATTAATATCAGGTTCAGGAATGTATTATGCCATGACTTTATCATTATTTATCATGACATTATGGCTGCAATTGGAAAGACAAAAAATATTCTCAACAAAAAATATCTTTCGTGGCATTAAACAAAACAAACTTACTAACGTCTGTCTTAAAACATTCAAACAATTAAGCATTCAAAAAACAAAACAAAAAGCCACGATTCAATATTTAGTCTATCTTCCCCACATATCGATCACATCTTGAAGTCGAGTGGGCAAGGAATCGAATAGTATTTTCAAATAGCGACTGTTCTCAGCCACGACGTTCCAGGCACCCTGGACATACATAGATCAGTGTTCTGCCCATGGGCAGGTCCTTCACTGCAAACCTAGTATTCTCCAGTCTTTCCTATTTTCTGCCTTCCTCTTAGTCTCCGCATATAATCCACATATTTTAATGTCGTCTATTATTTGATATCTTCTTCTGACCCGAACTCTTCTCCCGTTCACCATTCCTTCGAGTGTATCCTTCAGTAGACAGTTTCTTCTCAACCAGTGACCCAACCAATCATTTTTTCTTTCTAATCAGTTTCAGCATCATTCTTTCTTCACCCACTTTTTCCAACACAACTTCATTTCTTATTCTGTGTGCCCACTTCACACTACATTCTTCTCCACATCCACATTTCACATGCTTCTATTCGTTTCTCTTCATTTCGTTGTAATGTTCATGTTTCTTCCCCATACAATGTCATTCTACATACAAAGCACTTCACTAGTATCTTCCTTAGTTTTTTTTTCCAGAAGTTCGCAGAAGATGCTCCTTGTTCTATTAAAAGTTTCCTTTGGTAATATTTGCAGTTTTTTGGGTAGGATAAATGCGGTAACTTCCCTTTGCTTTCCGCAAATCACTGTCTCTTTCGCATCTTAATAGATCCCAGGAGGCCCAAACGTGGGGATGAGTGGTGGATTTGACTAAATGGGCCCTCCGGAGTTCACCGAAATTCACCGCAATAGTTAAATATTAGTTCTATCAGGACTTTTGACCCGATCAGAGACCGGGAATCCCGATTAGACTTTGCCCCCCCCCCGCATCATGGACGAGCTTCTACAAATCATCAGAAAGTCTTGAAGGGAGATTGGGCCAATTTTTCCGCAAAATGTTTCTATACTTGTGCCCTCGTAGCTCAGTCGGAAGAACGTTGGAATTTAGGTTCAATTCCTCGTCACTCCTTTTCATTTTATTTGTTTCAAGATAGTACAATATATTATAAAAAGAAAAAACTAACACCAGTATTATGCAACTGTATTGTTCCAAACCTAATATTAAATTTATGTTATTTATATCGCTAAAGAACGATAACAGAATATAAATGATAACTAGAATATTATTTATATCGCTAAAGAAGGATAACAAGTCCACACCTGTGGAGTAACGGTCAGCGCGTCTGGCCGCGAAACCAGGTGGCCCGGGTTCGAATCCCGGTTGGGGCAAGTTACCTGGTTGAGGTTTTTCCGGGGTTTTCCCTCAACCCAATACGAGCAAATGCTGAGTAACTTTCGGTGCTGGACCCCGGACTCATTTCACCGGCGTTATCACCTTCATATCATTCAGACGCTAAATAAGTTAGATGTTGATACAGCGTCGTAAAATAACCTAATAAAATAAAAAACGATAACAATATAAATAACCAGAATATTATTTATACAGTATCACTAAAGAACGATAACAGAATATAAATGATAAATATCGGTTTTTTTAATTAATATAAGATATTATAATTATAATATATAATTATTTAAATAAAATAACCTATTTCACAAAGAAAAATGGTTATTTATATTATAATAATTACTTATATAAACTACAGATTATTTATATCGCGAAAGAACAACAACAGAATATAAATAACTTGAATATTATTTATAACGCTAAAGAACGAAAACAGAATATAAATGATAACTTGAACATTACTTATATCGCTAAAGAACGGTAACAGAATATAAATAACGTGAATATTATTTATCGTTAAAGAACGATAGTAGAATACAAATCATAATTTGAATATTATTTATATCGCTAAAGAACGATAACACAGTATAAAAAATTATAACTTGAATATTAATTGTATCGCTGAACGAACGATAACAAAATTAAAACAACTTGAATATTATTTATAACGCTAAAGAACGATAACAGAATATAAATGATAATTTGAATATTATTTATATCGCTAAAGAACGATTAAAAAATAAAGTGAAAACTTGAACAAGGCCCAAACTCACAGCCTTGAAATCATTAAGCGAGCACTATACCTCTGGTCTACGAGATGCAGATATGGAATAATTCCATAGTCCCGGAACTGCTTCTACAAGCACATGCATTTTGTAAAACCGCCGTGACCCGAACTGAACTTAGAAAATATTCGCTGTTCACGAGGTTGGCCACTTTTTTTTTTTTTTTGACAGCTGTACAGTAACACGCATGTGGTAGTTTGCACAAAACTTGGTTCGTTTCAGATCATGGCAGAAAATAAATATAGTTTATACATACGCATACAGTAGGCACCTGCACAAGTATCATTTTGTGTAAATTAGTTCGTCCTTTTAACAGTTCCTTACAATGTGGGTATAGATCCTAAGCTGTAATTTGGGGCTCATGTCAGTTCGACCAGGAAAACGAAACTGTCGTTCAAATCAGATTAAGATAGAGTAGATCAATTAGACAGGGGTGATTAACAGAAGGCTCAAGTCAATGTTAGGCGATAAAGCGAAGAACGTACTTTGTCTCTAGGCCTAATAATAATAATTAATCACATAAGCGAGTCAGCACTTTTTCCGTCTTCTCTATGGGCTAGCACGCCCAGAATAATGGCACGCGCTACAAATGCTTGTGAGTCATTTCACATCATTTTAATTCCAGATTTTACAGCTTGCACCCAAATATTTTGACGCTAATATTCTTTTATATAAATATATAAATCTTCATACTCAATCCTTAAATCACAAGTATTGAAGAATCTAATTAAAAAAGTACCATCTGAAAAAAGATCTAAAAACAGTTTTTTCTTTTGTAATATTAAAATGGTCCCATTGGAAACCTGTCACATTCAATGGCAAACTTATATGGCTATTTGCAGAACTATCCATATGGCTATTTCCAAAACTGTCCATATACTCTGCGTTAATTCTAATACCGGCCATGTTGAACGCGTCATGAACTAAAAGTTGATCTGAGTAAACATTCATAAGATTTTTAATATGTTACTCAGGACAGTGATATTTTAAGCTCATTTCTTCAAAGAGGGTTTCATTTCGGAATAAATAAGAAGGAATAGCCACGTATCAGTTTCGGTAGAATTACATTACAGGTCAGATTTTGCGATCAAGAACAGCATAACCAATAGAAGCAATAATTTGAAGAGAGTGTTACCAGTTATTGCTGAGATTGTTCATAAAATCCACCTGAAATTTAAAAATGTTGATATTATTAGAAAAACATCTTGAACGGAGTAACAATGAAGATGTTGAAGGTAACGTTAATAAAGACCATAGTGAAACGATAGTAGAGAATACTGACACTATATAAGACAGCAGTGGCGGATCCAGGACTCAATAAAAGTGGGGGCTAATTTATTCTACTATTGTCGCCAGTACGGTCATTGCTAGAACGAGTCTATTAGCTACTATTCATGGGATGTACGCTCACTCCTAGCGAACGATTTGCTGATGTATGCATGTAAGGCAGCAATAAAACTGTTGGGTTTAATTTCATTAAAGTAAAATAACTCTGTATACTTAAATATAACTGTTGTCATAGTCATTCCTTAAATCCGACCATGTAGGATAGTAATGTATTCTTGCTGCAAAACAGCAACACTTACAATAATTGTATACAATTAAACTTCAAATTATCTGAAACTTTCTGATGTGACAGCAAAATATTGTGAACAACTGCAACATTATTTCTTATTTAGTTGTGAGAAAACCAGCTATCTCCACTTAAATTAGTTCCAAAACCGGTCATTTATAGTTTTTAGTTGAAGTAACTCAAGATGGATTCATATACGATTAATAATAATTGTGCGCATGTAAAAGATTATTTCTTTAAATGCTTTTAGAGGAATTACATTTTTGTCTAATACAAATGAAAAAAAAAAAAACAGGAATAGATTTTCGACACAACTGAAAAATCTTAAAACATGGAGATGACCGGTTTGGAACTAGAGGATTCAATTAACTGAACAGATTTACAATATGCAATGTGAAGTAATATAGGACAACTCTCAATTTTATAGTGCGCCGGAGCGAACGTAACAGCATAAATTGTAATAACGTTCTGCGAGCCAGTTGTCCTGTGTGTTCATTCCAGCTTATATCTATAACGAAAGCAATGGTACAAACCAGTGATCGGCAAAGATTACATCACATAAAATGCAGCCAACAATACGCACCAAAAAGGAAGGTAGGAGGGGAGGATATCCAAACTGCTTCACTTTGAATGAACAAGTGACGACTAAACCCCTTCGCCCTGCTTGTGTATTAAGGGGATTCACTCACTAGTCAAGAAATGCCGTCTACTGGTTTAACAGTACTTTATAGTCAGACCATGAACATCTTTGCAGGAAAGTGTAAATAATTCACATTTTATAAGAAAATATGTACACATATCTTAATCCACTTCTTTAAATTGCTAACGGTTATGGGATAATTCGATAATGTTTCCCTCCAGCTAAGGGAAGGAGAAAATCTAGAACTTCCTCTAAGCGGAAATGACAATTTTTTCCACTAGGTTGAACTTCGAAGCAGCTAAATTTATCGGGGAAAACTAGATTGACAACACTGCTTACAGACTTTCAGAAGGAAACAGTTTGTTGTCATTTCTTTGAACGTGTTTATTACGTCATGGTCGGTACCGGTAATCTCTTAGTTTGTTAGTAGTAGGCTATACTCCTTGTGTCTCGGTTTCTAGTCATAATAGGCCTTTCTATTTTTGAGTAGTGCGTGACAGAGCACATATCATCTGTATTTGTATGTCACGAAACGACATATTCCCTATGAAGCCTTCATGGTTTAGCGATAGAGCTCTCTCTTCTCGTTCCAAAGATCGGGCTTCGAAACTCTCTATGTAAAGCTCACGCGTGTAAACACGACGTATAAGATGATCCCCGAGTTATTTCGTGATGCGACTCTTACACACGAGCGACTTCTAGCCGCCATGGTCGACTGCAAAAAGCAGTCGATCTACCGCCGACATTAGCGGTTCTTCGAAAGTAGAAGCAGTCGACATGAGCGAATCTGCAGTCGATACGGGCGTTGTGTGTCGTCGGTTCCGGCGGTAGTCAACTGCAAAACGTGTGTTATTTTTCACTCGTATTATAATAATGCACGTCGAGGAATTTATTATTTCTTCTCCGTCCTAGAAAAAGACGTGTTAAACATAGAAAATATTGGATACATCGGATTCTTATTCAATGAGCGGAATATGGACAATTTCACTGCCTTTTTCGAGAGCTTCGAGCCAATGAAGATAATTTTTTTCACTACTTCAGAATGTCAGAGTTATCATTCGATCATCTGTTGGGAAAAGTGACAGACGGTGCATACCTAGGAAACTTTTTTCTGTAAGTTATCTTCTGAAAGTTCTGAGAGAAGGAAGTCTAGGAACACACTGCAGGCCACCGACGTCAATCGATTGAGGTGCTTCACCTGTCGATCCGGAGTTGCACTCGGGTTGGGTTTTTCCGAGATTTTCCTCAATCGTACTGTAAGAGAATGTCAGGTAATCTATGGCGAATCTTCGGTCTCATCTCGCCAAATAAGATCTCGCTATCACCAATCCCATCGACGCTGAATTACCTAGTGGTTGATACAGCCTATTGCACTAACTTCTGAGAAAGCATTGCCTCTTGTTACAAAATAAATGTATTACGTACGGATTTCGACTATCTCAGAACCTACTTACTGTATGTTATATTGGCAAAGATTATTCAACGCTAAAAGAAATTTTTGTGAAATTTGTGTCATCTTTAATTCTATGGGACACTAATTTGTTAATAAAATTAAATTCTTCTGTCATATTCGTCTTCACTAGGATGTTGATGAAATTGCATTTTGTAGGGAAAAAAGTATAAACCATTCTTACATTTATCTGAATATTTTGATGTTCAAATTTTAATGTAAACTGTTTATTATGATGATGCCTATTGTACCATTATTCATTTCATGGTTTAAATTTCAATTTGA
The DNA here is from genome assembly GCF_040183065.1 of Periplaneta americana. Classification (NCBI taxonomy): domain Eukaryota; kingdom Metazoa; phylum Arthropoda; class Insecta; order Blattodea; family Blattidae; genus Periplaneta; species Periplaneta americana. The sequence continues at coordinate 84,893,213 of NC_091119.1, forward strand.
ATTTCATTTTTAGCACTTTACTAAACGGAGTCAACTGAAACGTTTAACGTATATACTTTTTTAATCGAGGTGGTGTGACCTATAACAAAATTACCTAGTACAGTATTTCATTCTGCGAAGCTTCATTCATAATTCTCGGTTATTTATTTATTTTTTTTAATGGAGAGCCAGTTTCCCCCCCCTTCAAATTTTCCAACTATAACTACCATACACTGGTGGCCTACGTTTTCTCCATAAATAAATATAATTTCTGCTCTCTCTCCTAAGGTATACACCATTTTGAAAACATTTGCCACAAAAAAATTACTAAACTATGTGAAAGCAATTAAATCTCATAACGTAAATTAGTCTTGTTAACTCCGATAGTCGCAAGAAAACAGCTCGGTATTAGGCCTAGGCCTATAACTTACTGAAATAAAATATTATTTGTGGCTTTACCTTAGAGTTCTTTTACTTTACTTGTAAACTGATGTATGGGATCCATGTTTTTATTATAGAAATATTTGTACTTATACTTTTAAAATAAAATATTACAACACAGGGGGTGCCATTTGAAATTTCAAAATGGTGGTAATTGAAAGTGAAGGGGTGATGCCTAATATGTAATTAATTTTGGTTCTAAACGTTCCCTTCTATATCTAAAGCGATGTGTTTAAATCGAATTACTTTAAAATGATACCTAGTTATTAGGAATGGCTAGTTTTGAAATGAAAACCCTGTGTATTGTTTACACTCTACATACTTAGTATATGTATTTATCGCTGAACTATTTGTGCTTTTGAATTTCATTTTATGGAACAAAATATCAAGCAGTAATTCAAATCAATATTTATTTCATAATCCTCAACTTTGCCGCTATTTAGTAGACTCGTTAGTTTAAAAACGTTAAATGAAGTTTTAAAGAACGGTAAACAGCAAAATTTTACAAGAAATGACTAGTTTAATTCCTTATGATGTTGCAAACAACAGCAAACATTTAAAAGAAAAGTCTTTTTTGTGTATGAGCGAGATCACAAGAAAGCGTAGACCGTACGCAATTAGCGTTGTTGTGTTGTTCATATCAGAAATTTCTTCTTATTTTGTGCTCAACTTATTTCCTCGCAGCGTGCACGAGCAGTAGCCATGGAAACCTTGCAGGGGTGCAGACTCCATCACACAACAGCTGCTACCAAACAATATCGGGACACAGTCAGGCGTTCAAATATTACAGCACAAACACTGAGGACTTTGTAAACAGTGTACATATAGAATACAACTGATACGTCATTTAAGCTAAAGAGTGGATAAATATTGGCGGCTCTCCACCATGTGATTCATTAACAAAAATCAAGAGATTTTTCCAATTATATAAATATCCAATCTTGAGTCACAGAATAAAGATTTAAAATGTCGGACGGCACTCTGTCTCGGAATCGGTTGTCTGTTTAATAAGGATAACCGAAACATCGGACCCTGGTTCAGCCTCATGTATTACCCTTTTTATTAATTGAAATTGAATAAAGTTACGGGTTTTTTAGATTATTTTTAAAAGGCTTTTCTGAAATAAGATGATCTTTATCTATCCAATAAAATGAAACCTGAGAATTATTTATATTTTATGTTATTATTAGATAAAGAGAATCGTAATAAATTTTTAATTCAGAATGTTACTTAATTTTATAAAATTAATACGTAATTTATCAACTGCAGGCTTTACAAATATGGAATTTCTAAAATTTGAATAACAAAAAAATTTAGGCCTGTGGGGTTTGAACCAGAGGCTTGTTCTTGTAAGCCCAAACTCTTAGCTCTTCACCAAAATAGCATATCTGAAATATTATACGCCTGGTATGAATGTAAGTATGGAACATTTCGTTTTCCTCTATTCTCTCTGAGAAAAATGTGCAAAATTTATAATTTCCTCAAATAAAAACTGTCTCCTTTTGTTCCGATTAGTCGTATAGTGAAGTATGAATTCGTCAATATTTTGTCACACTGCATATGCCAGTATTCCGAAAGAAGCGATTCCAAAGAATTTTAATCCCTTTTGTTTCGTAATGTCAAGTTTATGTCATTCATGAAAATGTCGTAATGGGATACTTTATCTCACTAGAGCGATAAAATGAAGCACACATTGAAAAGATGAAAAGTAATTTACTTATTGTACGCAATATATACTACGATTATTTGAATTCGCCTCACTGTTGATGAAAACCTAGGATAAAAACCCAAGTAGGTAATTAACAGACATCGGATTCTAGGGCAAATGCCTATTTTGTTTCTTTAGGAGAAAAGTAAAAATAATTATTAATATTTGTGTTTCATGGAAATTGAAAGGTATTCAAAGAGTTTTATAGTGCCCTAAAATGCCCCAAAACGGTTATTAGAGCCTAATTTGTTAATATTCGCCTAAAAATGCCTAACTCACTGTAAAGTTTCGCATTTTACTCTTACTTTTTATAATTTATACATGCATTCACTGCGAAATTTAAGGCATTTAAAAAGTGGAAAGTTTGCTTCACACCGGCCATGAAACCATTGATAAAGGAAACAACATGTTTTGAATCTCACGACACTCACAATAGATTTCACCGAATTTAACATGTTTGGAGGCATAAATGCCGACAAAGAACCAGCCTTAGCTTTGAAGCAGGCAACAATCACAACATGTGCTGCTACCGATTCAGAGATATACTATACTATAAAAATGACTGTTTTCGGTCTGAAACCGATTAGCTGTACTGCCCTTCAGAGTGTCATAAAATCACAATTTTTGGAGAAAGAGTGTTTTTGAAATATTTATGAAAAGTCGTAAAACTGCGAATTAGTAGGGTAAACCGTTACAAAATATTTAAAAGAATGGCCCTCCTAGTGTTAACACTACCAGGAAATGCAGCAATAAGTGGAACTTTGTATTTTTGTCCAATTGAATCTCAATAACAACGGTTCATTTGAATGCTCGTTAACAGTTGCTCTTTCCCTCACCTTATTTGTGTTGAGAAGTTTTGAGCGGTAGGACGTTTTCCTGTGAAGTTTAACGCGATAATGCCGAAAAATATAAGTGCAAAATCTACATTGATCCGGCAATGGCTAACAGAATATTCAGAATTCACTTATGATGGAAAAATAATATTCTACAAGATTTGTAGCAAACAGGTATGTAACAATAGTTGAAATATATAAATTCTATTAATTTTAATGAGTAGGCCTATAATATTTATACATTGACTGAGCTATCCTGAGGTATAATTCTTTTTAAGACCACTACACTTTAACCATTTAAATTCCGATAGTTAAATTATTTGCAGGTCATTAAAATTTTGATTGTTCGAACCCACTAACTTTGTGATAGAAATACGGCAATACAACAATTAGGATTTTATTTTAATTCAGTTTACTTTACATTTTTAGATTTCGCAAGAAAAGAAGTGCCACCTAAAGCAGCATGTGCAAGGAGCGGCTCATAAGGCTAAAGCTCAGCAGAAAAATCAACTGCAACAAACTTTACTAACACAGCCTACTTCATCCAATCTCAGCAGCAATTTCTATGCTGATTTAACCAGAGCGTTTGTTGCTGCTAACATTCCCTGGAATGCAATTGAAAATCCGGTTTTAAAACAGTTTTTACAAAAATACTGCAAACAAAATATCCCATCTGAGTCGACCCTAAGAAAAAATTACTTAGACAGAATATACAATGAAACTTTAGCTTCCATTCGGGAGGATATAGGTGATTCTTACATATGGGTCTCTGTGGATGAAACCCCAGATCCTATGAATAGGTATATAGCAAATATGGTAGTAGGAAAACTTAGTCCTGATGGACCTTCGATTCCACACCTCGTATGTGTTAAGGAACTTTCGAAAGTGAATAGCCAAGCCATTGCTTATTTTGTAAATAAAGGCCTACAGTCTTTATACTCAGGTAATATAGACGATTCTAAAGTTATGTTGTTTTGTACTGATGCTGCCTCATACATGGTTGCTGCAGCTCCACTTCTTAAAACATTTTATCCTAACCTCACGCATGTAACCTGTCTAGCACATGGCCTTCACAGGGTTTCTGAAACAATCCGGAATGAATTTTCTCTTGTCAATTCGTTTATTTCTAACACAAAAAAATGTTTTTGTAAAGCCCCATCCAGGATTTCAATATTCAGAGAGAACTTTCCAGATATCCCACTCCCACCTCAGCCGGTTGTTACACGATGGGGAACCTGGATTCAGTCAGTGGTGTATTATTCTAAGTATTTTAAAGAAGTGGTTACAGTTATTGATAAATTACCTGAAACTGATAGTGCAGCGTGTGTGAAAGCAGTGAAAGATTGTCTGAATGACTCACGAGTGAAAAGCGATATTGCCTACATAACATCAAACTTTTCTTTCATACCTGCAAGCTTTGAACAATTAGAACGTGAAAAACAATCTCTTTGTAGCCAAATAGCAATAGTAAAGGAAGCTCAAGTGAACATACATTCTGCTTTGGGCGAAACTAGGAAAAAAGTTAAAAATAAGTGGGACAACGTATTAAATAAGAATGTAGGATTTTCATTGTTGGAAAAAGTATCAAGAGTGATATCGGGGGAAAGTGTAAATGTTTCAGTAAGTATTGATGTTTCTATTGTACCTAATTTAAAATTTGCGCCTCTCACATCAGTTTCGGTTGAAAGAAGTTTTTCTGCTTTCAAAATGATTCTCAGTGACAAAAGGCAAAGGTTAACTGTGTAGAATTTATAAAAAATTCTGGTGGTGTACTGTGCAGATAATTATAATAAAGTCTGAGCATGGAACTGAATTTCAATAACTTAAAATGAGTAATCTTGATATCAATAATTATTATTTCATTAGTTTCAATATATTAAATTTGTGCAGCTCTGTTTATAAATATAATATAGTATTCTTTTTTAATGTTTAAACATACTTTTTTGTGCGTATTTTAGTGTATAACTAAAAATTTCAGTGAAAGAAATAAGTATGATACCTTGATGTGCCTAAAATGCCTATTTTCATTAAAATAGAGCCTAATTTTACAAATTTTGAGCTTATTTTAGGCGCCTAAAACTGCAATTTTTAGTGCCTAAAAATCCGATGTCTAGTAATTAATAAACCCAAGCGGGAAACGCCCGACCGCAGCTCCAGATCAGGAAGCCAAGTGACCAAGCACAACACAACATTGTCTAACACAAGAAGCAGCATAGCAAAACACAAAGTAGACAGAACACTACACAAAGTAAAAAGATGAAAATACAACGTATTACTCGTTGCACGAATGATTGCCGGCGGCCAGTAGGCGAACTAAAGCATAAACACTGGATCGTATCGTATAATGCAGCGCCAATGTCTCTCTCGAAATCGGCAGTCATTCGTGCAACGAGTTATAATAACTAGAGTCCTGCGTTTGATTACTCTGAATACAAGTTAGGTGTACATCGATAATACTAGCTTCCCTTGATGAAAGAGGGATGGAACGGAGAAAAATTCTCTCCGGCGCCGGGATTTGAACCCGGGTTTTCAGCTCTACGTGCTGATGCTTTATCCACTAAGCCACGCCGGATACAATCCCGACGCCGTTTAGAATCGTCTCAGATTAAGCTCCATCTCTTGGGTTCCCTCTAGTGGCCGCCCTCTGCACTACGTCATAGATGTCTATGAACGCAGGACCGAAGTCCATACATGTGTTGAGGTGCACTCAGATGAGTGACTGATTGGCCGGGATCCGACGGTATTGGCGCCGTCTTAAATCACAAAGTGATTTATTACGCATATCATATATATTTTGATGTACCGAAGTACATATGATATTTCCATGCAGATATTCTGCGTCATCACATGATGAAAGAGAGATGGAACGGAGAAAAATTCTCTCTGGCGCCGGGATTTGAACCCGGGTTTTCAGCTCTACGTGCTGATGCTTTATCCACTAAGCCACGCCGGATACAATCCCGACGCCGTTTAGAATCGTCTCAGATTAAGCTCCATCTCTTGGGTTCCCTCTAGTGGCCGCCCTCTGCACTACGTCATAGATGTCTATGAACGCAGGACCGAAGTCCATACATGTGTTGAGGTGCACTCAGATGAGTGACTGATTGGCCGGGATCCGACGGTATTGGCGCCGTCTTAAATCACAAAGTGATTTATTACGCATATCATATATATTTTGATGTACCGAAGTACATATGATATTTCCATGCAGATATTCTGCGTCATCACATGATGAAAGAGAGATGGAACGGAGAAAAATTCTCTCCGGCGCCGGGATTTGAACCCGGGTTTTCAGCTCTACGTGCTGATGCTTTATCCACTAAGCCACGCCGGATACAATCCCGACGCCGTCGGATCCCGGCCAATCAGTCACTCATCTGAGTGCACCTCAACACATGTATGGACTTCGGTCCTGCGTTCATAGACATCTATGACGTAGTGCAGAGGGCGGCCACTAGAGGGAACCCAAGAGATGGAGCTTAATCTGAGACGATTCTAAACGGCGTCGGGATTGTATCCGGCGTGGCTTAGTGGATAAAGCATCAGCACGTAGAGCTGAAAACCCGGGTTCAAATCCCGGCGCCGGAGAGAATTTTTCTCCGTTCCATCTCTCTTTCATCATGTGATGACGCAGAATATCTGCATGGAAATATCATATGTACTTCGGTACATCAAAATATATATGATATGCGTAATAAATCACTTTGTGATTTAAGACGGCGCCAATACCGTCGGATCCCGGCCAATCAGTCACTCATCTGAGTGCACCTCAACACATGTATGGACTTCGGTCCTGCGTTCATAGACATCTATGACGTAGTGCAGAGGGCGGCCACTAGAGGGAACCCAAGAGATGGAGCTTAATCTGAGACGATTCTAAACGGCGTCGGGATTGTATCCGGCGTGGCTTAGTGGATAAAGCATCAGCACGTAGAGCTGAAAACCCGGGTTCAAATCCCGGCGCCGGAGAGAATTTTTCTCCGTTCCATCTCTCTTTCATCATGTGATGACGCAGAATATCTGCATGGAAATATCATATGTACTTCGGTACATCAAAATATATAGCTTCCCTTGGTACGGAGTTGCGAGTCAACAGTTCACGCTGCAGTTCAGTAGTCTTCCCGCACGCTCCGATGCTGTGTGATACATCTGTTTATTCGTATACCTGTGTGTATAAGGTTGTGAACAACAGGAGTAGTATTTATGTTCGAAATATCGTTTGAATTTAATAACAACAATTACAAAATAGGTATTTATTAAAGGAAGCTTATATGCAATAAAATAATTTTACTAGATGTAGACAAAAATAAAAATTATTCAGGAGCCAGCCCCTGTATTTTCAGAAGCCACGCACATTTTGTCCACGCATGCAATGAGAAAAAAAAATTCGATCTAAGATAAAGATACATTTACTGAAATATATTAAACAATATTAAATATATATGCAATGCAAACACATGCTTTCAGAGACGCTTTGAATCTATGTAGGACATTATCTTGAAATGTGTAAGAAATGTACGGTAACGATATTATCTATTTTAAAAAGTACTTTCGAATTTCTTCGTCCATCATTTTGTTAACATTATGCATCAGTCATAGTGACATAAAAGTAATCGTAGTCTTAAAAATTTTGAAGTCAATAAAATAACTCAGGCGCCATAGTTTCCTGCGCCCGGAATTTGTCTAAGAATTTGTTTTACGAGTAAAACGCATCTACATAATTTAGATGTAATTAAAGTCTGGAATTAACAAATGAGAAAATATCATGTCCGCACAAACATAAAATAAAACAAATTTTGATTGAATGCTTTACGAGTCTCTAGAATTCTAGATATTATGTATTTATGTATTTATTAACACTACAATTGGGTATACACCCGGTGGCAGTGACATATAATATACAATAATACCATATATAATTCTACAATAATTACAGCAATAAAAGAAAGAAAATAAACCTAAGATTTGTAACTATAAATAAATGGATGCAGTAAACCTAGGAGTATCTATTCTATTAGCTACAATTAATAACTGCAAATATTTTAAGTGCTTCAACTGCAAAATTTTTCTCTTCTTTCTGATAAAATACATTTTCTTCTTTCCTAATTATATACTCGCTACCCGATTCTATTAGAGCACTCATTTTCAACTGCCCAGCTTTGTTTTGTTTTCTTATGTTCATTCAACAGCAGATCTGAACTAACGTTGGATGCCGCCGAGCTATACTTCATACACCCCTGCGGTGGCTGAGTGGTCAGACCTCCAGTCTGTCACGCAGGCGGCCTGGGTTCGAGTCCCGGTCAGGTCTGGGATTTTTCATAGAAAAATCTATATTGACACTTATGGCGGACAAGGTCGCAGTTGGGGTTTTTCTAGGGGTTCTCTCGTTTTTTTCCCATAATAGGCATCTACATCTTTCCTTCTCTATTTCGTTATCATTCCATAGAATTCCCCGCTCGCCGGCTGGCGACGCAAGGAGGGGACTGGGCTAGGGACGAGGGGGATGTCTGCTCGAAACCTGGGTACGCAGCGAACCTTAGTGTAGTCAGCCATTGTGGATTTGGGAATGCGTCTAGCTTCAGGGTTAGCGCAATTAGATTGTAACAGTTCGCAGTCCTGGGCCATAGTGCCCCTCTCCCGTAAATTCCATTCGATATACTTCAAACATGCCTACACTATTGCGATTTGCTTGGAGGCTTTAGGTAACCAAATGCAAGACTATTAATAAGCAGGCGTCCACTCTTGTATAGTAACGGTTAGCACGTCTAACCGCGAAACCAGATGGCCCGGGTTCGATTCCCGGTCGGGACAAGTTACCTGGTTGAGGTTTTTTCCGGGGTTTTCCCTCAACCCAATATGAGCAAATGCTGGGTAACTTACGGTGTTGGATCCCGGACTCATTTCACCGGCATTATCACCTTCATCTCATTCAGGCGCTAAATAACCAAAGCTGTTGATAAAGCGTCGTAAAATAACCTACTAAAAATAACCAGGCTTCGACCTAGGAACACAGAGAACCAGTATGAGGTTTAGAGTACACGGAGTATAAATGACGCCATGACCCGTGTGGAAGGGTGACTGCAACAGCACAGGTTGTTCCGTAATGTGCATTTCCGTTGTGTGTATTGCTGCTTGGCTGCGGTACGTGTAATAGGCTTCGGCGTAGGGACACGTGATTGAAAGTCACGTTAATACTTTAATGGTAGACATTTATTGTCTACACTAGGAATGTACTGTATATACTGCATCTAATTAGAGTGAAATATATTTTGTGCCGTACTGTGACGGACTGTTTACATGTTGAGACACTAAGTAACGGCGGGCTCCATCTCTCACTCCACTCGACCAACACAACACTATCGCTCGTTCCTTCTGAACTTCATGCGTGTTTGTGCCCAGGACCGAAGCCTGGTAATAACACACAATGCAGAAAATACTGTGATTACAACAAAACCCAACATTGCAGAATGCAACGGAAAACAACAAAATAGGCTTATACAGTGTGAAATATTGATACTGCCTCAGAACATAGAGGAAATGTGCTTTGGTGATTGTAATGACGATCTCGTCAAAATATTCGTCTCATGTGCGTTTCTTCATGGCTCGAACGCATTAAAGTTATTAATTTGTTTCCGACGCCTTCATCTTCATCTCTGGAGTGCTTTAATAATTCACAGATGCGGATAATCCGGCCGCTCTACTCAGTATTAACGGCTCCCACAGCCGCACATTACCTGACGACGCGACTCCCGGGAGAAAGAAACCAATAACAGGAGCAAGCTGTTGAGGTTTCATAGCTGCTCTAAACAATCCCAGCGCAACACGCAAGTCATCTCGTATGACACGGAGAACGAGCCATCAGCAGCAGGCTGAGTACATTGTTGATGCACGTGGGGATAATACCCAGGACTATGCTGGACAAACACACACAAACCTTGGCCACACGAGTCAAAGTAGGTCATTCCTATAGTGTTCTTACGCAGAAGTCAAACATGCAAACAGATTTCTTTTAACAGCCAGCAATTTTTGTGCTGATTCTGAAGAATAAAATTCTTACTATTTGCATGCATAACTTAATTTGATTAACATAAAAGTTACTGAATTTCTGGTGCATCGTTCTAATATCCGACTCTGTCGGCTAACAGCGTGCTTGCAGTCGCCACGCACAGCCGCACCTTACGGATAAACGTCTATTTGAAGGCTCTGTGTATAGTATATTAATTTATAGTTCGCTTCTTGATCAAGCTAAGAGTTCAGCTCTACAAAATTTGTATACAAGATGCTACGCTAGATATCAAAAAATTCATTTCGATTTTTCCTATATTTGCGTAACAAAATTTCTAGACTCTCTTCCAGAAACAAGAGTTCCAGAATTCTGTTGTGTATCCTAACTTACCTCTTGATCTTATACTTATGTGAAACCCTCTGATATTTACATAGGGACTAAATGCCTGTGAAAAATGAAGTTTTTTAATGCAAACATAATCTCACTACCTGTCAAACTGTAGATGATATAACAATTTTTCTGTTATTAAATCTTATTGAAAAATCATATTTTGTGTAGAAAAAAGTTAATTACTCCAGAAAGTGTACATAGATTAATGATTTTGGGATAGTGTTACATATTATCTCAAGTAATTGTTGCATATCCCAATAGTCCGCCACTGCACGTCTACACCCGCTGAATTTCGAACATTTTCAGTTTTTTCAAGGAAGAAATCTAACCTTCTCACATTTTTAGCAAACTCCACAGCTGATTACTAATAATGGAGGGAATAAGCTGATTGACCAGTGTTACCGACTCCAAATGTTGTCATGTAAGTGGCGTTGAGGTCTCAGTTCAATTTACCGCGAATTTCAAACGCAGGAGAATTTTAGAAAATTACAATTTTCCTAAAGAAAAAGGGGGAAAAAATTTGGATTAGAATGCGTGAACGAGCTGTCACAAATATTTCAAACAAAAAAGTAATAACTGTAAAAGAAGTCTTTCATATATGTATAACTCTATCCTAAATTCTTTGATCTAAGTAAGCCCATTCCGAAGTAATTAATTTTTTCCTACAAAAAATATAATTTTTCAATCTATTTTCATAACAAAAAATTGTTATAAACAACAAATTTGTACTTTTTGTCCTGCTTCGAAATAAAAATAAGTGAATATTACTAATATGTGTGCCCTAAATCTGAATTTAAAATCCAAATTGCTCCATCACGTACCATTTGCCCGGGAAAATGAATTGAATTTTTTGTGACAAAACTTATTTGTTTTTAATTTTTCGCTGCTACTGATAAAATTACAACACACTAGGGATTCAAAATTCCTCATAATACCTTAAAAATATGTACTAGGTACAAAAATAATGTTACATAGTTTAAAACACAACAACAATAAAAATATTTCAAGCATATAATGAGAAAAATCTCGGAATTTGAACTTACATTTAAAATAATGTTCTGGATGACTTCTGTTTATAACTAGACCCGGGACTGTATTTTACAAGGAACCAACAATAGTCTGCAAGCATGCTGGAAGATGATCTTCCTTTATATCTCCTTTCCATTCAGATATTTCTTGACCAAATCTTTCCTCATGCTCTTCGCTTGCCGCTCCAAAGTTAGAAGGAAAGAAATCCAAATGAGAATGTAAAAAGTGTATTTTGAGAGACATATTACACTCCATTTTGTCATATGTACTTAACATCGTTTCCACAACAAGTTTTATGCAGTTCTCTATCCTAGAATTTTCAAGGAAATTTGAGCAAACGTCTTTGAAAGCGCGTCATGCCATTCTTTCAGTAACGGAAAGTTTTTTCTCAAACAAAGGGTCAGCCATAACTTTTTGAATTTGTGGACCGATGAAAATGCCCTCTTTTAATTTTCCCCTCACTCAAACTGGTAAACGTTTCCTATAAATACTAAAAACCACAGCCTTGTTTGTTCATTGCATAGACCTCACTTTGAACTTTTATGAAATTTACTTAATAGAAGGGACCAATATCTGTTTACTTATTAGAAGTACAAAATAACATGCCAACAACCATAATAAACCGTAAATAAGTCATAAACTCATAAAATACATTAGCTTTTCTTTGGTTTATACCCCCAACCCGCGCCAGATGTTTCCTGGGGAAGCGCTTATCGAAAAATGAAATCATAGTATATCTTAAAATCCTTACGTGAAACGAAGAAAAGAGATGCATTTTCGGATTCAGCGCACATCAAACCATAAGGGACACATTGTTTTAAGTCGGAGCAAAATTCTTGTTATTCAGTGATAATCCACAGTTTGAAAGATAGAGACATAGGATTTGCGGTAAAAAAAAAAACTTCATTTTTCACGGGCATTTGGTCCCTGTATAAACATCAGAGGCTTTCATATAAGTATAAGACTGGACTGAAATATCACTTTAGAAGGGGTGTTTTTAAACTTTTGGTAGAACCTGTAGCTTCTAGGTTCTCGTCTCCTGTAATATGGAAAGAGACAAAAAAGTGACTGTATTCCGAAACAGAAAAATATTGATATAGCCTATTTTTATTGGGATGAACTCTGGTGTTTGTCTGCGCACTGATGTAAGTGCTGGAATTATGCATCGAACACAGCGCTGCAGAGTTGCACTTATTTATTAATGGCTCTAAAATGAGCTTAAAAGCTTTGTGTCTTTCATACATATAGCTTATTCAAGTACAATAAAGGAAACTTACGTGATCCTAAAAGCTATTACACATAAGAAACATAACTGTCGTAACTGTTGTGATCTTAGAGTGATTGATCTTCTGCTTGGTCTTCAAAATTCACTTCACCACCTCACTAAATACAGAGTGGAAGTGATGTAACTGTGCACATTGGAAGGAGCAATGGAATGAAACATATCTATTATGCGTTTTGTAATTAAGAGAATGGTTTATTAGAAAATTAGGCTGAAAGTCTGCGTAGTTTGGCAACCTCACCATCGTTCCGGCATCATCTTTTCAACCCTACTCCTGTGGCAATGATTCGAGTGTCGCTGACTAAGAATGTAAACAGACTTGCAAGCCACTAACCTTCACACTAGTCTATCTGAATTATTATATTATACAGAGTGTAAACGATATAAACTTTCCAAAGAAACACTGGTGATAGACCATAAATTACTGAATGAAAAATCCTAATAATTTTTTTCTGTAACTTTTGTGGTTTCCCTAGAATTTTTTTTTTTTTTTTGTCTGTGAGTCTGCTGTTTTTGGAAATGAAAGTATACTGTCATTATTTACTTCGGTTCACCACGTACATTGCAACTGTGGTGATATCCTTGTTTACAAAACAGGGTACTCTGTTGTCTCTCTATTGTGGTGGTGACAGTGTATGTTGAACCGAAGGTCATTGGCAATGACGTTCACATTTACTCGAACAGTATTAGACTACTATCAATCCTAAAAAACATGAACTTTTTAGGCACTAAAAGCAAAACTAGAAGAAAAACCAAAATTTCACTACACATCATGTTCAGTAGACCGAGATGTACAGTCTGCATAATTTTCGCAGTTTATATCGTTTACACTCTGTATATTTTTAAAATAAAATTAAATCGTGAAAATAATCGAAATATTTTTTTTTTTTTAAATCTGACATTCATTAGATACAGCAGCATGGATTTTAACACTCTTGGAGTCAGTTGAAAGTGTTTCAATTTACCTTGTATGAAATGACATGACAACCTACATCACAGGAGATTGTATTATGAAAGTTTCGTAATACCGTTTAGCATGAAACAAGCTTTATCTGTAACTACGATATTCATACAAAATATGGATCCTGTGTACACTGATTACGTGGCCACTCACAGAACAACACAAGTGGATGAAAACCAAATGACGTCAGTTACATAATCAATATAAATCATTACGTGAAATTTGAAATTTGTATTATTGAATAATCTGGAGAAAAGAATTAGAGCACATCATATTTCCTGCAAACAAAAATTTGGTGCCAATTTGATGTCTAATTTGGTGGGTCCTATGCCTAGAAGAATCTAAGCAATCAATAAACAGTGTAATGGTTATCGTACTCCATAATGATTGTGAAAAGAAGTTGAAATTAAGAGAAGAAATTATGTGAAATGTATTTTCGAATACATTCTGCTTATTTAATTTGGCTAATCTGTGAATCCTTTCAATACAATGTGCAATTCTAATGTTATTTTCGTAATACTGTATGAAAATGTTCATCTACATATTGTATGGGATCATTGGAATATGCTTTTTTGTAAATTCTAGCAGTGGTAAATTAATTTTATTACAATTATCTTTTACAGAAATTACATCATCGAATATTTTTTTTTACACTCACTGGTCTTTTCAAGTCACAAATGGAATAGTTCATAAACCTATTGAAAAAAAGTTAAAATATCACCTTACATTACATTAGTCATGGTTAACTTGAGGACCTGTGATCCTAACGTAGGTAATGAACAGAAATAACCCTTTTGTAAAGGGTGAGTGCACCGTTATAATACGAATCGCAAAATTGGTCGCGCTATCTGATCGCATGCTGCTGTATTTGTAGAACGGCCTTGAGGTACAGAATGTTTGTTGATCTGTCCACGTCAAGAATGCACATCCGAACCCTGGGGTCTATTTTAAGAGCGTCATTGCGTGCCGTGCGAGTGGAATCAATGAAGAACACATTAATACATATGTAGATGACCTTAATTCTGGCATTTGTAGAGGTTAGTGCTAGCCGTGGTGCACACACCACTAAAAGCACAGCTTTTGCTTTGCGTGAAGACCATGGCGTTGGCATCTAATACGTGTGGCGTAATTGTTGCCAATATGGTTTTTAGTATTGTCTCAGCTGGAGTTAAAGCGTTATGCTGACTCCCAAGTCACGGAATTCCTATCATTTAACTTGTTTCACGTAAAACGTAAAAATTGCCTGAAAAAGCGAAACCACTACTAGTCGAGCTTCGTACTAATATAATAGATTAGAATGTTTCATTTTCGCTGGCAGAGTTAAGGCGATAAGGACTTCATTTCCACTCAACCAGCCTTAATTAATACGTTACATACATATTTAAATTATGAATATTTACAATACACTTAAAAGATTCTGCAGCAATATTCTTCAGTTAATGACTAGTACATGTTTATTTAGATTGAGATAAACCTGTAAGATAAAGTAATAATTTATAGCTAATTTAATTCAATCCAGTCTATAGGCCTATGCAATATGTAAAGAATTATAATTAAGTTGAGATAACGAGTTGGTTAAATTTATGAGAATTAATTTAATATAAGTTTACTAGAACTATGTTATAGGGAGAAAAATATAAATAAAAAATATATTTATATAATGAGAATATTAATGTAATGAAATTTTGCCATTAGAGGTTTTCTATTCTATTTAGAGAAATTAATGGCAATAATAAGAATGGACAGATGTTAGCTTCATTATAAGTAACAAATATTAAACAGTAATTAATCTGTTAAGTAAGAATTTATGTAATTTTGACCTAAATGAAGTTGTTGTCCAACAACCCCTTACACCACTCGGAAGCGAGTTCCAACTTCTAGCAACTGAAACTGTATAGGATGAAGAATATAAAGACGTCTTGTGGTAGGGTATAATGAGTAAATTGATATGATGAGACCTGGTACTAGCTGATGATATGCGGATAAATTCTAAAAACGAGAAGCCAAATAAATTGGGGTAGCGGTGCGCAGAATTTGAAATAAGGGAATAAGAGAATGCAGGGCTCGTCGATCACTTAGCCTCAGCCAAGACAGACTTTGGAAAGGCGGGGAAACATGATCATATTTACGAATATTGCAAATATAACGGACGCACGTATTATGCACACGTTGTAGCCTGCTGGTCAAATTTGCATTTAGGTTACTTAATATAATATCGCACTAGTCCAAGTGTGGCATCGCGAGTGTTTGTACAAGGATTAATTCACTCATCCCGGGGAAAAACCAGGTAAGTCAATGTTTTCGAATTTTTTTTTTATTTTATAGTACTTATTTTTTGCTCTTTCTCCATCGTTTGATGGTAACAAGGTAAGTAAATTCTTAATAATATCGGTAATATAAGCAAATTTCACTTTAAGGTAATTCAGACAGGTTATAAAATCCCTGGTAAAGAACAGATATGTCTACTTATCTTGTAATTCCCAACTTTGACTTTTATGACAGTCTTGGTAATAAACAGATAAGTCAAGTTATCTGGATTTTACCACCTTTGACATTTATCTTACGTATGGTAATAAACAGGTAAGTGAATTTACCGCTTCTTTTCTATCAGACTTTCTTTATGCATTTTACATAATTATTTTAGTATTGTGTTACTGATGTAAGTTTCGATTAATGATTTAATGCAATTTGTTGTTTGATGATTTCATGAAATTATTAAATTACTATTTTTTTCGCTAAAGTACTAACAAGAATCACTTGTATTTATCACCAGTTTTGTTTATTAATAATGGAGCTGAATCAACGATAACCGTTGTTCACTTGCAATGCAGTAATCCACTTCCTTGTGTCAGTTTGTTGTTACAGCTTTCGGTTTAGAAACATATCTTACAGAACTCTGAAAATACTTCAGATTTTGGGAAGCAGTAAAGAAGGATTACAACATTTATCCAAAAAAAGGTATGTAGTAATTGTATTAGATATACGTAAAATTATTAAAATTATTTATATCTAAATTAAAAGTAAAGAGCAAGTTGCTAGAAAATCTCACCCATTGAGAGATTGTAGAATTAAATGCAAGGACAAACTCACAGATTTTGAAAGACAGTGGTTATTTATTGAAGACTGGTCAATAGGAAATCGTGATAGGAAAGTGTCGCGGCCCTATACATCGAGCCTTATTAAAAGCCGAAAGCGACATGCAGGATAAGAAATGTTGAGGAAATGGTCCGGGGAAATGGTTTTCTTACTCATGCGGACACTTTGAATGCATATGATGAATATTTTGAGGTATGGAAAGGCTACTTCTTAAAATAATCAGGTGAAACTAATGTATTCATTGAAGTGATATTAGATGAGAAACTAGGGAAAACATCAATTATACCAGACACAGACAAGAGAGGGGGAAAACCACCATGAAGAAAGTAGTCAGAAGAAGATAAGATTGAAGTTCGAAATCATAATAATATTATGTCTTTCCCAATGCACAAAGTCATTACTCCAAAGAAAGCAACAAATAAAATTTTACCTGCACATTTAAATATTATCCGTAATGTACAAATCGTATTGTGAAAAGTACTTCAACATTCTATGAAATAATATTTCATTCATTTATTCTCTCCTTCAAAAAACCAAAGACTGATTTTATCATGTGTGACTATTACCAGGAGAGACTAAAGATTCTTCAGGATGACAATATTGGCACTATAGATGTACAGAATGCGTGTACGAACCACAAAGAAGAAGCAGAAAAGCATATACTACAAAATTGGATGATAAAATGCCTCAAAGAAAGAAAACTTTATGAGAATCATAGCATTTCAATTACAGCAATGTCTCCCAACACCTAACTTAAAAACGAACATTTTTTTCTGTAAAAAAGAAACAATTGTGGACTTGCATTTTGACCCTTCGTGACTGCACAACTCAAGAAGTAACTTGCTATATGTGGCACGAGGTTATTACTGCGAGGGATGCAAATGAGATAGCATCGTGTATGTATAAAATCTTCCTAATCTTCCTTCTAATGTTATGTAATATTTTATAGTGTCACTTGTGAAGGCCAGAAGAGGAATAATCAAATATTATTTTCATGTTCACTACAACTTTCCAAAAAATTGATCATAAATTTATAATATCGGGTTATTCACTTGTTGAGTGTGATTATGATCACTCTGTAATTTAAAGAAAAACGAAGGGTTCGGATGTAGCTATCTTTTACCCTAGGGACTGGTAACAGTTTGTTCGCACAGCCTCTGTTAAAAATTCTTTCAGAGTGATCGAAATGTAATAAAGTAGTTTTCTTTTTATTTTGCTGCATTCTTGTCACTTGTGGTCCCCAGGAAAATGAATTAAGACTAAGAAAAATATTTGTGGAGTCATGCAAAATGGGGGAGATAAATGATTATGGCATAATTATGTACAAAAAATCACATAAAGAAAGCGAGAATTTTCAAAAATTGAATTACAGAATTCATGGAACTACTGCACTATTGACTGAAGCATGAAACTACCATGAAGGACCTAAATCAATATTGCATAAAAAAGGCAGTTCTCGATTTACTGAAGTGCATTGTTCAGTTTTCTTGATTTCTATGTGAATTTGAAGACAAATTGTAACATGCAAGATATGAACCCAGATTTGATTTCAAGTGATGAAGAAATGTAAATAATAGGTCTACTAACATTATTAGAATACTGTTGTTAAGTTTTTTCTGTCATTAAGTAATGGGAGATACATATACAGTATTTTTTGTTTCACTAATAACGAACGATGTTATACTGTTTATAATGATTTAATCTTGGTATAATGCACACAATTCTTACATATTTTTACTATGCTTATGCAGTGATCTAAATTTAAGTATATTATTTCTTATTAATATGATAATGTAAGTTAACAGTATAACTGAAATGAAAATGAAGAGCTGTTTAGATATGAATAACACAAATATTAGATAAACGTGATAAATTTTAGATACCGATAGGCTTACATCTTATAATTCCTTAATTTTTACATGATGTGAAGACAGTATAGCAGTTATGAATAAATATGACTGCAAAATCATAGTGTATCATTTAAACACACAATACTACCTATACGAAAAATGTGATTCCAAAATAATCATAAAGTAATAGTATGTTATACAACCAACCTTAAGGGAATAAGTCGATTTGATAGCAGTCAGGAAGAGGTAAGTCACGAATACACTTGATCATTAGAGAATAAGTCAATTTTGATGGCGGCCAGAAACAGGTAAGTCACAAATATACTTTATCTTTAGAGAATAAGTCAATTTGATTACAGACATAAACAGATATGTCATGAATATGCCTGGATCATAATGGAATAAGTAAAGTTTGTTAGCGGCCAGGAACAGATAAGTCATGGATATCAGAAAATGCTTGTTCAACTGGCATATTTCACTAACCTGTTGATTTCTGATATTAAACACAGCAATTATATGGTTCCCCAACTAAATGAGAGACATAATTTTATTAGAAATAAAAAAAAAAATGTCCCTCCTGAAAAATGTGATTTTTTTACTTATCTGGTTCTTCCCCGGGATGAGTGAATTTTAGTTTATCAGGAAGAAAGTGCTTCAGTTGCTTTAATGAGTGAATAATAGAAAATACTTTTTTATAAGTGTGATTCACTTGTTCATTCCATTCCAGGTGACAGACAATCCATATAAATGCCAATACTAAGAGGCTAGGAGTGAGTTTAAACCCCGTTTAGTCCACACCTGTGGAGTAACGGTCAGCGCGTCTGGCCGCGAAACCAGATGGCCCGGGTTCGAATCCCGGTCGGGGAAAATTACCTGGTTGAGGTTTTTTCCGGGGGTTTTCCCTCAACCCAATACGAGCAAATGCTGGATAAACTTTTGGTGCTGGACCCCGGACTCATTTCACCGGCATTATCACCTTCATTTCATTCAGACGCTAAATAACCTGAGATGTTGATACAGCGTCGTAAAATAACCCAATAAAATAAAAAACACCCGTTTAGGTTGACTACATGTTTGTATCTTTTCCGATGTTTCCGCCAACTGTATGACGAATATAATGGAATCAAATGGAAAATCCTCGGACTCATCTTGTCAAATTACTGCCTAGCTATCACCACTCCAACGATTCTGGATAACCAGGCAGTTGATACAACTTAGTTTGACAATCTATTAAAAAAAGAATGAAGACAGCCTATCAATGAAACAGTAAAATATCTAGTGTAAGGAAAAAATATATAGATAATGACGTTCACACGTGATTTCTCACTAACTGTTTTAAGCGTTTCGCGTTAATTTATCATGTTGTGTGATATTCATACTGCGGCCTATGGTCACCAGTTATCGAGAATGAAGTTTGAAACGCACGAGTATATATGACGTCACTGGCACTGTGGGATGGCACAATGGGAGTACAGTTGGTTTTGCAAGAAATTACATTACCGCCTTTCTAATTCTGATTGGCATAGATCCTTGCAGTTACCACACGTACTTGAGATCCTGTGAGTAAACAAATATATTTGATTTCTTTTCATTTATTTATTTGATTATTTTTACATGCATATTTGTGTTACTGTTAATTTAGCTGTTTTATAATTCACACTACTGAGGAGTATGTCGAAAATTAAGAGCACCAAACGTTCCCTTCGGAACGAACTTATAGAGAAGTTCGGAAATTAATAATTTCTTAGTAAAGGAAAAAAGCACTTAATTTTGCAAAAAGTGAAAAAAGTAGCTATAAGGACAGAAAGCGATTCTTTCGAAAGCAGTGTAATAGCAAAAGGTACGTGGAAAATATTTAATTATAGTCTATAGTTAAAACTGGACTTCAATATCAAAATCAGACACAAACATAAAAAAGAATTTAATCGGGATTTGTGTATAATGTTGGTAAATGTCTACATTCCTTTAGCGTTTCTTGAAAAAAAGTTATTTGCAGTTAAAGTAGGAGATACTTTTCTTTTGATAGGCCTACGTTACGAATGTACCTTGTAATTCGGTGCACTGAATTGTAAAGAAATGTATTTTATGTAAGTACTGTATATTTTTTCTTTCCTACTCACACACAAATGATTATTTCATAGTGTTAAAACTTGTACAGTATAATGTAAATTTAAACATGTTATGGTAGGCAATTATTTTTTGTACTAGAAATGCACTGTATATTATATTTGTAAACGTGAACATTTATTTTTATTTTGTGTCCTACTGTGATTGAATATTTACATGTTGAGGCAATGAATAACTGCACACTCACTCTCTCATTCCTCTCGACCTACACAACACAGTGGTCCGTGCGTTCATAACTTAATGTATTTCGGTACCCTGGGCGTCACTCTGGGGATATTACTTGTTATAGTGTATTTCTTTGAAATATTATTTAGAAAACATACATATACAGCGCGTAGTATATACTGACCGACATCGACCATTTGACCGGAAGTGATTAGTATGTACTGCGCATACGTTACGCTCATTTCTGAACTGTAGCTACAACACATCATTTGCATCAGATGAGATATTTTATCAATGTTTGTAGTTTGATGTACACAAGTCCCCGTTCTTACTTTATTTCTAACGTCCAGTGATGTCAACCATCGCTTAAGACAGGTGTGCTCAAAATTGTAAAAGCACCGATTACACGGATGATGCTGCACTGCATAACACACACAGTGTACGGATTGGGCTCCGCAACTACATTCCAGCACCGCCCGTGGCATAGTTCTCACACTCTTAGAAATACGGATAATAAACTGAATTTGAAAAAGGAAAGCGTATACACTGTAATATTCAGTCACAACATTATTTATTATATTTAATATAGTATGATATTATTACATCATAGAGAATGTTATTTTCATATTCCACCATATATTGCGGTCTATTCAACATGTGCATTCTTTTCTGCAATTAATCGGAAATCTATTTCCAACTAATTTACTGCAGTGCTCAGCGGCAATCTTCATTCTCGAAAATAATTGTTCGCACACCTATGTCGAGGCGACGGTATCTAACATAGTGGCAGCGAATAAGCTCATCTTGAAACATTTCGTTTTGTTAATTTTTTAATAATCATATGCTTGTCAAGTCAAATTCTCTGCATTTAGTTCAGAATTCTACGTTACTTTGTACATCAATGAACTCGTCCTGGAACTGCACTCTCACGGATTGTACTAAATTTACTATGAAAGGATTAACAAAAAGATTAATGTCACTTTCCATACGTCTAAAATCACTAAATCTATGCCCTGTGAATTCACATTTGAACTGTTCCAGTACAGAGATATAATTAACTATATTTTGTTCAGACACATATATCTCTTTACAAGTTCACCACCTGTGAAAGTTTTCAGTGCCTTAGCTAATTCCCAACATACTACATAACTTGCTCCTAAACATAGATTCTGAATTGTTCGACTCTCTTCAATGTTTGGCCTTTCATGAAATGCTTTCAATTCTTGAAGGTGTAGTGCACATTGCACCCATGAAAAATTACTTTACCTAAACATGTATTTCTGCTGGAATAAAATCACCACCACCACAATAATAATAATAATAATAATAATAATAATAATAATAATAATAATAATAATAATAATAATAATAATAATAATAATAATAATAACGTTGGTATGTGAATAAATATTACAGAAAATAGCTTCTCTGTCACTTCGGCATATTCTGGGTGGCAGAGCCTATAGACTAATGTCGTTTTATATTTGCTCAGTAGTATTCCTGACAATACCTTACAACTTTACGTTTTCACCGAACGTACAACAAAAATAGTCTTCCTCTCACACTGTACGGAATGATCTTTTGCTTACAGAAGGTTTTGATTGTGTCATTGTTCCGCACTCTTCGTGCGTTTGCTAAGTTAGTACTTGAACTGCCTTCCTCAGTCATCCGTCGAGTTTCGAACGAAGAACAGCACGCTCTACATTGGAAGGTTGTGATTACAGAATGTAATCGGGAGTCAGAGAATGAGCATACCTGGCTTAAGATATACCGCGAGTTGTGTAAAATCGTTTAAAATGCACATAAGGTGAACTGTCATCTTCTGGATTACAAACTAAATACATTCTTTATAACCCCAACAATTAAGGCATTTGACGTAATTTACGGAGAGTTCAGTTTAAGTAGATATGTATAATTAATTTGTCATTTCTAATAATTTTTCTTCTTTGTCACTTCACGGTTTGAACAGCCCTGATCATAAAGGGGAAGGGAAAAGGAAAGGAGATACCCCGCCCATGTCCTTTTTGCTTACTCCGCTTTAGAAACAAAAAACAGACAGTGTATATCAGTGGTGGATTTTAGGCGACCAGCGAGTGCCTGCCTTTTACAATTCGTAACTCAGCAATGTTTGCCTACCTGTCTACTCGTATCGGTCCGAAACGTAACTGTCTCTGCCGGGGAAGGCGGAGTGAAGAGTTAAGAGGTAGTCTGCAGTGACTCGATTGAATTATTAACGGCCAGGTCTCATTTAAACAAATTTCCTGTCAGACTTCACAGTTACGAAGTTTCTTACATCTCTTATTTCCGATAGTTTGTAGTCATATGTTTATTTTCAGTAGTTTGATGTCTGTTATTCTACATTATAAAATGGTGTAAACACATGCACGTTGCCTTGATATCTCTCAATTGGCAATTACTATTTCGTTTGCTTCATGTTAACAGATCTATTGGTGTTCTATGCTTTACATCACTTTATTCTTTCGCTGGAGAGAGTGTAGAGGCACAAGGCAAACTCTTTGTTCTGGATAAAGGAGTAAAATAAGGGGACTCAATTTCCCCAAACTATTCACCTGCATACTGGAGAAAGTATTCCGAAAATTGAATTGGAAAGACAAATTTGGAGTCGTTATAAATGACTCACCATGAACAGCACAAAAACGGAATAAATGACCAACGCAGAAGAAACTCCAGTCCGAGTAGACGGAGCAAAGCTTCAATATGTTTCTGATTATGAATAAGCTTACTTAGGACAACTCGTCGCCTTCAAACAAAACACACAGCTAGTAATTAAAAGAAGAATATCATGAGCATGAAAGGCATTCTGGAGCCTCAAATTCATCCTAGTGGACAAGACCATTAGCTGCAGACTGAAATTTGAGGTCCTGGAGATGTGCATACTTCCCGCCTTACTTATGGCTGTCAAACACGGTCATTAACCGAGCAACAAGAAACAGCAATCCAGTTCTGCGTTAGGAAGATGCAGGGAAGAATAATAATGTAGGGTGTTTCCCTGAAAGACGAAGTATCCAAAGAAGAGCTGCACAAGCTGTCCAACTCGACTGATGCAGTGAAATATGCCCTGGAGCTGAAATGGAAATGGGAAGTCACATTAATCCTATGGATTCAAAATTCCCTATATCTACTTTCACAAATTAAAGGATTTGACAGTAACTGATGGAAAATAGAGGGAATTTTCAACATAACAATGACTTTTAACAAACCCTTTCCTTCAAATTTAGTGGCTTTATGAATTCAAACTATACAAATAATTAGAATTCATTCTTAACCAGCAATATGTGGGCATAACTCAATTCTAAACAAAATGATCTTTAGGGGATTTTGAATCTTGAGGATTCACATATCGAGACTACCCCAGACGAGATGGGTGTACGCTGCTACAATGTGGGACCCCTACACCGGCAAGAGAGGACAAGGACTGCCGAGACTCAGATGTTGCCACATGTTCAAAATGATGACAGGAAGGTAATGGTCAAGGAGAACAAAAGACAAGAAGGAGTGAGAAAAACTAGCATGACTGCAAGCCCGCCACATTAATTGTCTGTGTTAGCCCTGCAACCAGTTACAGAGTGTCACAGCTGTTAGGTGAACTTATAGAATGACTAGAGTAACTGTACATAGTCTGAAAACAACATGTCTGTATTGTTGAGTTTTCCATAGAGTCAATGTTATGCGCAAACGTATACCAAACAAAGTTTTACTGCAACGAGGGTACAACGTGAACATGAAAAACCACAAGCTTGTATGTAAAATATTACCTACGTAGGTATAATCAGTTACTCGGAGTGGCTCACCGAATAAGCTCTCCGCCCTACCCTCTAGCCTATTAGAAGACCTTTTCTCTTCACGGAAACACCGGCCCATTCATTCATTTATTCAAGTAACTACTACATTATTGTCTTATCATTAATGACGTAGATGTTTTACTTGTCTTATCCTATTTTTATCAGATCTAATCTTGTGCATCCTTTATGGTTCTCATATATCTCATTTAAACACTCTGTCTAATTAATTTGACGAAGATAGAACCGATCTTCGAAACGATCTCAGATTTTTTTTTTCATTATCAGCAATGGAAAAAATATCACTTTCAACATTTCTGAAATTTTTACTTCCAGGCTTTTATGTTACTGCCCATGCTTCAGAACAAAATATTAGAGTAAGTACAACTCATGATTCCTATAACTTCAATTTAGTTTCCCTTCTTGTTTAATTTTTCATAACTCGAAAGATGGTATCCCAAGTAATTCGGAATTTTATAACTTTTTACTCTTGTCTTGTTCTGTATCATTGTTATTATCTATTCCAGAACGTACAGTTTCCCCAGAAAAGGATGAGACGATTGAATATTCCTGTCTCAGATGTAAGACACTGCGCATGATCGGAGACCAGAGCACTGATACACAAGATAACGAATATTGAGTTACTTAAATTCAGGCTATTTGGTTTGTTATTAGCATTGTTGCGAAATTCACTTCAAAAACTGCAAAAAATATGATAATATTACGTAAATAAAAGATAAATATATACATAAATCATGTAGTTAAATCGACAATAGACCTTCATGACTAGATCGACACTCCGCACAGAAAGGAAAGCTTTCGTGTCGTTTCAATAGCTCAGACGCTAAGACTTCTGCGTCTCGTGTAGAAGAGTGCGAGTTCGATTCCTAGTCTACACAACGATTTTCTTTTTTGTTTAAATAATTTTGAAATAGCTAAATAACGTTGAAACAGAGTTTTACAAAGTCCTCAGATTAAGTGTTAATGATCACAGACAATACAAAATTACAAGTTATAATATTGTAAACGTTAATCTAATGAATGCATTTATACATACACACACATACAATGTAAATGCATATATATTAAAAACTAACAATTAAAATGAAATTTAAAAATATTCCTAAGCCACACAGACAAACTTTTACAAAGGTTTGCAATAGTGTTTAATTTAATGTTCATTCAATTTTATTCATGTTATGATTGAATCAAAAAACGCTGTTGCACTTATTGACTAATTACATATATTAATACTAATTATTAAATGCATTTCTTAAATAACCAATTGCAATATCTTTTGCAAAATCTTGAATGTTTAAGTTGTCAATAATATTTCTGCACTATATACTATAAGACATTAAAAGAATTTGCAATAGATTTGGGATCCTCTAGTTTATAATCACTGGTTTTAATGAAAAAATATTTTCTTTCTTAGAATATCTACAAGTTTAACTTCAATAATATTCCGAGTAGCTTTAATTGCATTATCTGAATGTTGTACTTTTCTATTCGAATGTATTCTATTTCCCTCTTTCATAATGTTTGATAAATTACACTGTACTTCTTGTAGTATTTAAGAACATGAGGATCATTACATTGCAACTCATTACATACAGATTCTTCTTTTTAATACATGAGATTTTTAAGTCCCTGCGTTATCTACATGTTTTTACTTTTGAATTTTTTCACAACATCGAGTGGAGAACATCCACTAAATTGATTCTGAAATTAGAGTGAAAAATACAATACATTTACTCTTAATATCAGTAGTACCAGTATCATATACGTTTTTCCAAGATTCATTTTGTAGACATAAATGTAAATAGTCACTAGATACAGCATTTACGACTCTTTTTTAGTTTTTAAATTAATATTTTGAAATTGTTCAGTGACATTGGAAACATTTAGGATTTGTTTATCATGTTCAGACAAGCCATTGATTATAGGTTCTGTCGAATAGGAATTCAGTCTAATTCTGTGTACAAAACTTTTATCAATGGCTGTGCTACTTCAGCTTGTATGCTGGTGGGAAAATGGCTCTACGACTAAGGTTTCCAGTTTCAAGGAGTGAATTTAATTTACTTTTACGGAAAAGTTCCGAGAGTTAATCTATGTTTATGTCTCTACAGATCACAAATTCCATATGAGATTTATAAAGTCTTTTCTTTACAAATTCAATGTTGGCTATAAATATTAATAAATAATGTAAGAAATATGAATGATTGTAGTTAGAAGTCTGATTTACATTATAAAAAGCAAGAAGTTACATTCCGCGGCAACATTCGCACTTTCGATGTTTGGTTTTGTCGTCCAACGCATAAGCACGGGCCTATCCAATGCTTATGTTAATAACATAGAATTTAGCTGTAGCAATGTGGTGTCATAACTTGGGATTTGTTTACTTAATGTAATTAGATTTAATTTGATTAGTTTCGCAACAATAATTGGACTTCCTGTTATATCCTGTTATTGAAGTATTTAATTCAGGGTTGATTTATTAACTTTTACTATGCAAGATGCCTGTTATTTCAATAATTCTATATCACGTTAAATAGTCATTGTCTACACTAAAGTATTATCGTCATCCCTTATTTTTCATCGTAATGGCGTACCGACGTGACATGAGACAGCGAGTTATAGCTCTAGTTGAGGCTGGATATGGGGCTAGATCTGCTGGCCGTTTGGTCGGTGTTCCTGGAAGTACAGCCGCGAGGGGGTTCATTGTTACAAAATTCAGGGGAGGTCAAAAATCGCCCTATTCCTGGGCGTCCGCGGATTTCTTCATTGGAAGAGGATGCTCTTTTATTCGAGACAGTTCGACAGGACCCCTTTCTTACTGCTAACGAAATAAGAGCAGCATCTAACTTTCCTGGTTCTTCACAGACTGTGATCAGCAGGTTGAGGAACCGCGGTATTAGGAGCCGGAGGGCTGCGCAAATGGAAATATTGGGGGAAGCACAAGCTGTCAACCATCTTGCCTTCGCTATCAATCGAGTGGATTTCGATTGGTGAAATGTATGATGGTATGTGTACAAGATTTTAAGTTAACGGGTCTCTTTTTGTTTTTTATGATTTTTGTTTCAGGAAGAATACTTTTAACTTCCAAGTAAGATTTATTTACTTTTTGACGAGATTCAGCCCAATTGTAGATAAAAAAAATTGGGCATAAATTATTCCATATTTTTCGACAAATTATACAGTCGAGGAACTCTGAACAAATTAATTACACCTCAATAAAAAAACAGTTTCACCTGGGATCGAACACGAAACATTTCGGTTATACGGTGGAACCGACAGGCTGCTATATGAGCTACCGAGACAAGACAGTGACAGCAGCAGTCCAGAATGTAGATCCGATAGCAGGCATTTGCCATTCGGTACAGAGAAGCAATGATATTTTGTTACCCGAGCTATGTTGTGAAATCGTGGCCTTAAATGACTGTCTTCTTCGTGATCCTTATTCTGATCCTTGTCCTTGTTGTGGTCCTTGTAACAATTCTTGTTCTATTTGTCATGGTACTTATCGTTATACGTCGATATCGAGTGAACCGCGCTGTAATACTTTAACTTCCGACAACCAAGAATCGTCTCATTCTTTTTAAGGGTAACTGTACATAGTTCAATAGCTGTTATCCAATACAATTATTCATCTTACTATTATATTCTACTTTTACCTCTTAATATTTTATTTAGGTTGTACAGTGAAATTTCCCAATACCGGACACCGCCGGGGAAAAATTAAATGTCCGCTATTGAAAAGTGTCCGCTATTCAGAAAATCGTTAGTATGTATACAATACATTAAAATTTCTCATACATATTCAACACTGTACTTTATAGTACAGTACAGTACAGTACAGTAGACAGTGAGATTGTGAGATTATTTACAGTATTCATCCAGAGATAAATCGTACCAGTTAATGTTTTGTAAATGAAATAAACATCACTAACCTGAGTTTTTCCCACATTAAACTTTGTGACCAACTCACAAACACTTAATTTCCCCTTCTCACTATGCTTTACAATATCAACTTTCTCTTTCAGTGACAAACGTTTACGTTTTGACTGTACTTCCGAACACTCAACTTGACAAACTAAGAAAGTACGGACTGCTCACGTACAGTATCACAACTAACAACTGTGCTGCTTACCTTTAATAAAGTATAAAAACGTTCAAATGCACGATAATGATTGTTGCAAAGAATTCCGTTAGAATTCCGTTTAATTTACAACCGTCATTTTCTTCTTTTTTTCTTTCACGCTGTCCGTTATTTGGGAGTTTTAATTGTTGTTGAGATATACATTTCAGTGTCCGCGTCCTTTATTGAGAATGTCCGCTATTTGGAAGAATTTTATCATAAGGGCCAATGTTATTTTGCAGGGGAATTTTAAAAGTCCCCTATTGAGAGGAGTCCGCTATTGGGAAGTGTCCGTTATGGGAAGTTTCACTGTAAATGGAAAATTGCTATCTTAATTTTTTGTATTATTGTTACATTGTAATCATTATGGTGAAGCTTTAAAATTTATTTCCTGCTATGCGAGAACTAAAAATCTTTTCCATCATTGAATGTTACCATTAGTATAAATGATCTTAAACATTTGAAATAAATATTGCTCCCTAATCTGATTCATCTGTTAATTAAAATCTCTTCAGTTTTTAATTCTATTGCATTTATTATAATTTTATAATATAAGGAATACATGGTTCTATTACGTTTATATAGATGTTGAAGATAACCTTGATCCTTGAGATTAGTTGACAATGATTATGAGAATCGCTTTTTCAAAATGAATCGATGTAACGTGTGTTTTAAGATTTTATCATCTTTCCAAATTATTTATTGTAATACAAATAAATTGTCCCATGTTAATCATCTGGTTCTGAACCTACTCCGTTCTCTTTTATTAATTTTAATTATATAAACTTCCTTTATTAAAGGCTGCCAAGACTGACAAAGTGTCCTTACTAGATTGAACGTGTACAGATATAAATAAGAAACATGTAATTTAAAAAAAATAAAAGCGGAAATAAAGAAACATATGTTATGAAATACATTAAACAAGTTCAATAAAGTAAAAATACAGAAAATGGAAATATAAATATATTTCACCGTTGTTACTATATTGGCGACTTCGTATTCATTCTCGGAGATTATTTTTTAGTTTTGGATAAATTTTAGTTATAGATCTTAGAAGCCTTATTCCTCTATAATTCTTTAAATGTCCACTGTCTCCTTTTCGACCAGAGAAATTACTCCTGCAGTAGCCCATGATTCAGTTGCTTTACTAGTTTGTCAACGTACATTTATTAAGTACAATTTTTCGCTTTTTTTACATTTCTTGAATTTCCTATGTTGTTATTATGAATAAATGGAAATAAATTCATCAATGATTGGTTATTAGAATTGGAAGAAATCAATGAAAACTTCGATATTCATGTATAGACGTTGATGACTATTCTTAAGTCAGGCATTGAGATGGTGCTTTAGATAATGTTGAAAACATTTATGGCAGTGATGATGATGATGATGATGATGATGATGATGATGATGATGATGATGATGATGGGGACGACGACTATTATGTTGGTATTAAAGACAATTCTGATGCTATCATTTACGATGCAAATCGTGATGAGAACGCTAACAAAGTTACTTTCCGCTGCATTGCTGTTTGAACACAGAATCGGTGTTCGTGAGGTTGCCAGGTGTATTCTCCTTCACATGTTCGTGATTGGTCCGCTAGTTGCCGTTGCAGTTGAATGTGCAAATCGCCCTCCTGACAATTTGCATGCAGTATGATGATGAATTGCTGCGAGACACGTAATGTGCCGAGATTCTAGTAGATTTGCTAATTTTGATATTGACTGTAAATATGCAGTTCAATTAGCCACCGATTGTCACCACTCACATGCCACGTGGCCTGCTGGAGCGCATCACACCCGTTCACATAATGGAAAACATCTTTGAAAAGCAAACAATCCCTCATTTTTTAATTGGTTATTTCTCGACGCTTTATCAATTGTCATGGCTATCTTGCGTCTGAGTGAGATGAAGGTGAAAATGCCAGCGAAAAGGGTCCAGGGTGCAGCGCCAAAAGTTGCCCAGCATTTGCTTTTAATGGATTGAGGAAAAAAACCGGAAAAACCTCAATCAGGCAACATGTCCCAACCAGAATTTGAATGCGGGCCTGCTCGCTTCACGGTCAAGCATGCTAACCGTTACTCCACAGCAGTGGACACTATCCCTTATTCTCTCCTCGATTATCTGTTCATGTAATTTTAGTTATTTATTTACCAGCACTTTTACATTCAAGGACGTTGCGTTGGGGAGAGGATGACAGTAAGTACCTACTACTCGAAGGAAATTGTAATATTTCTCTTACATTCTCGACATACTGTTTTTCTTAACAATTAGACGTAATTTGACATCACATTAATAAATGCATAATATTATAATTTACAATATAAGTAAGTATTTCATTATTAAATAGAAATATTAAATTTTGGAGCGTATCTACGAATCAGTATCATTTCTATTCACTATAGCCTATATAATCTAAAAATTTGATTAACATGACATCTTACAGAAAAACGAGAAATGAAATATATAATATTGTGATTGCTTATACTTGTCCATTCATATATTAAACCTCCTTCCATCTATATTCCCCTTTGCTGTGTTTTGCGGGCTGCATTTCATATGACGTCATCTTTGTCGACCACTGGTTTACATGCTCACAATTTTGACACTCGAAGAAGATGCTCCTTTTTATATTAAAAATTTCCTTTTCCATTGCTATTCTTCTTTTGACTTTCTGGCAGCAGCTCATTTTACTGCTCATAGGTCATCCCAAGTATTTCAAGCTGTCCATTTGTTCCTCTGTCTCATTTCGAATTAGCACATTTACCTTCTTTATTTTTCTTCCGATAAGTATGGTCTTCGTCTTGTTTCCATTTATTTTCATCCCATACTGTTCACAGGTATTATTTAGCTTCAGTAGCATGTACCTTAGTATAGTCTCTTCTTCTGCTAACATCATCATCATCATCATCATCATCATTATCAGAATTAGACTCAGCATTTTTCTACTATCCTTGCCTCTTTTATAAAAGTACAGCAGTTGCACGATCTTAAACAAAATACATCCCCGTATTCAAATTGATTAGATGTGCATTACTGTGAGTGTTCAGTGTAGCTATACACTTATCTTAGCGCACGTTATTAATATTTGAGCGAAATCTTCCGCGCGGGTTATAATGCTGGATTGGATAAATGACTGCATAATTTAGCATCGCGATAACGCTTACTGCCGCGTGATTATAATGGAGCTTCGTCACGCAACCTGCGGCTCCTCACTGATTGAATTGACCTACCACACACAGCAGCCGCAGTTTGACGAGCCACGTGGCTTCTTGTCTAATGAAGTATCCTGAGAGGTAGGCTTAATATCCTACTACAAACCACTCCTAATATTTCAACAAACACTACCATTACTAGTACTGCTTTCTTTATTTATTCTTACATTGGTATAGACATTGGCTGAAATACCATAGTTCGTAAGTAATTAAATTAGACTTTCTCTATGCTTTACACGCGACTTAGTTCGTTGGTCTCACCTTCTTCGTGGCTACAAGGTGCATGTACGAGTAATATTTAAATTACTCCCATTAGCAGCCATTGAGTCTTAACAGTGTAGGGTATTATTCGAATAATGTTTCAACTAGATGACTATTCGAACAAATGTAAAATCAACGCATTTAAGGTTGATTCATTCGTGAATAACGAAGTATTCGTTAATAGTAAATAAAAACATTATTCATTATTCGTTATTTTCAATCGTTGTCAGTGGCGAATAAATTTTAGTTTTTTAATATGAATGTCGTAAGTTACTATGTGCTGGCATGCAAAAAATTAATGAATTGTAAGCTAATTAATAAGTGGTCAAATATTTGAACGAAAAAAGGATCCTCAATTGTTCTTAGTGGTTATCATTGAATGAATAAAATAAAACATCTTAGTCGATGCGTTGCGTGATTTTAAATGTCGAAGATTTGTATATATCTGATACAGGATCAGATTTATTCGTTGCTTCATCAACCTCCGTGTATTCACTTTCCTCCCCTCCTCCACTCTACCTTCAAGAACAGTAATGTACAGTCAGGGACAGAAATGTTGAGCGGCTCGAGTATTTTCTAAGTCAAACAATGCCACACTGTGCATTGCTCCGGGCCAAAAGCCTGGTTGATAACATGGAGAGATATTCATGTCTCTGTCCTGTTTAAATATTAAGTTTCCATTAAAACATTGGGGGTGGGGGTTAATATTTATCACACGTATACAAATATACAGTCGTAAAATGCTGTAGTCTTTTTACAAAAAAAAAAAAAAAAAAACAAAACAAACCTGTAAAATGCATTAGAGCCGGAAGAATTCTAACCTGTTATGAAAACATTGAAAGCTTGAAAGCAAGCGCAGCGGTCGACTGGTTAAAGCATTTGTGTCTAGAGTACGAGATCGATGATTGGAATCCCGACACGATCAATTATGTTTTGTTTTTTAAATCTAATAAGAATAGCCTATATACCCTTTTCATATTGTTTCATATTAATTTGAGTTCCTAAATGTTACGATCTATTAATACTATTTACTGCATTTATCTTTCCACTATATTTCGCTCTAATTCTTTACATCAGTTAATTCATTCCAAAGACGTTGTAATATAATCATTCATATTATACTGTAAGCATGTGGAATTCGATAATTTTAATTAATATTTCAAAGACACAGTCGTTAAATAAACTAAAGTATTTAATGTCACATTAGTTTTCTGATGGCCCAAAAATAAACACACCATTATATTTTATTAGTTCCATGCACGACAATAGTTAGTAGCCAGTAGCTTGGTGGTAAAACTCCAACGACCTAAGTCGGGGTACACTGTACAGTTCCCCTTATTGAGCGTGGGAAGGTTTAGTGTTGTGTAGTATGGACAAAAGCCTCAAGGGACGTCAAGGTTAAACAACAGACTTGATAGTATATTATGAAATTTTATAAAAAGTGTCGTGTTATATTTATACGGCGTTCTGCAAATTTATACTGGATACATTTTTTTCTATTAGTCCTCCGCTGCAACACAAGCAGTAGTGATCTCGAATTACTTTTCCGACAGGAAAGTGGTAATTATCTCCCCTTCTCATAGAGAATATGCGAATTTCTCACGGTTCTGAATTGCCCCAATGTTATTCTTAGCGGTAATATTAGCCCATGCCGATCACATGACTAGGAAGTTCGGCTGTTTATGTTTGTCTAATGTTCATAATCCTCACAAGATTTCAAATGGAAACGCTTCGAAATACCCA
Organism: Periplaneta americana; assembly: GCF_040183065.1. Lineage (NCBI taxonomy): Eukaryota > Metazoa > Arthropoda > Insecta > Blattodea > Blattidae > Periplaneta > Periplaneta americana. Next base: position 84,927,240 of record NC_091119.1, read on the forward strand.
AATCTTGGAAGTAGATGAATTTAAAATCTATACATTCAAACAAGAAAATCCTCATCATGTTTATATAACATTTTTTGATCCTTTACATTTGTGGAATCCAACCCTGAAATTTTGCCGTGTATTTTTTAAATACTCTGTAAAGTAACAGAGACGTAAAACAAAGTTATGATTTGTTACAACCGCTTTTATTTAATGTTTACATTGAAAGAGGTGTGAAGGAATGGAAACTTGGTTGACATTGGAATATGATTCAGTAGAAGATGAAACTTCAAGTGTTATTATTAGACTTCGTGGAATTGCCACGAGAATCGTAAGGTTTACTATGCACCCAGTATAGACTGTATGAGAAGGGGGCGTGGAAAGGATAGAGTATGCCTCTAATGTAAACACTGAGCAGTATAGTCCAGTTACAATAAAACCTGTATCGTGCATTCAAGAAATATAATGAATGATCATTGAAGTAGGAAATGTCTAAACATATAAATACACAATTATTTTGTAGTGAAATATGTTAACTCTTAAAATTTAATGTAAGATACTCACATCATCCTTGAATATGTGCATTGCAGTGAAAAGTTACGTACATTTTGAGCGATTGCAAAGTAACCTCCTCTGATGGTCACTTAAACAGTTTTTACTTTGGGAAAATGTACGTTCAACATCACACGATGTAATAGGTGCATATTTGAAGAACGGAAAGTCTACTTTTTAGTACACCAACTTCAGACTTCTTGTCGTGACCTGATAGTACATCATTTACAATATGAAGTTGTGAATAGGCAGAATTTTTAGCAATAATGTTTCTCAACTTACATTTCACTTTTTCTGAAATTAGTGAATTGTTATTTTGGATAACGGTTTCTGATATTTTATCCACTATATTAAGGGCTTCTGAGAGTTGTAGTTTAGACGATTCTAACAGGGTGATGCTTTTGGACACGATTTTAAAATTAGAATCAATGAACAGAATATCTTCCAATAGCTGTTAAGAAGGCAATGATTTTACAGCTACAACTGCGTAACTGTCTGTGCTATCCAATGCGTCAATTACCTCCATTATTTTGCCGTAATGTTCTGCATATTAATTAACAGCATCCAACAACGTTTCCCAACGGGTCAGACTGGCTGCGGGGGTAAGGGGCAATTCCAGGGGCAATTATTTGGAACAGCAACACTCTCATTGTAATATGTTTGATTGAATTCTTGTCTGCACTGAACAAATGTTAAGCTTTGACTATTCCAACCACAGTATTGCAAGAACAAGTGCTTACTTATGTATATATTAGCTGTAGCTGCTCTATTTGGACCGGTCACAATTCTTAACATGAACTGCTTATACTACGAGACCGGGAGGTCGCCCACCTCCTCTATACTACCGTACATCGGCAACCTGATTGCATGGTGCGTGTGGCAATTCAACGAAGTCTAGTTATTATATACGTAGCTATGCAGATGATTTGGATGATACAGTGCGTTCGTAGCTCGGCCGGACCTTTTCGCGGCAGCCTTGGACTGGGTGAAGATTGGCGCGCCTGCCGCCAGAGTAGCGCTGTAGCTACCGCTGACGCGCCAGTCAGTCGAGTTGGATCTGTCGTGAAGGAAAGAAGTCTGTGCGCGTGTTGTGAGTAAAATTGTGTTGTCTCGTGGTGATAAAGTGTCTATTAATAATGGTTGAGTACACTTTAGAACAACGTATTTTTCTCTATGATGCATATGTGAAATACTCTTCTGCAAGAAGGTGTCGAAGAGAATTTTAACATCGGTTTGCAGGTGTTCGAATTCCTAGCAGGTCAACTATTCATGACCTTGTCAATAAAATCGACGTACAGGATCTTTTTTGAACAAGAAACGTGTTCAACAACGCCGTGTACTGAAGAAGAGAAGCTTGATGAACTAGGGGCCAAGTTAGAGCACTCATCCCGCAAATCACTGCGACGTTTAGCACAAGAGGTTAACATTTCCAAGACGTCAGCTTTAGAGGCAACGAAACTTCTGAAACTTAAGCCGTACAGAGTAACTGTAGTTCATGCTTTACAACCACAATATCCTATAAGTAGGGTTAATTATTGCAATTGGTTTGTGCAGTCCGTTCACAATGGTGACGAGGACCCACTTTTAACGTTCTTCACTGACGAAGCGTGGTTTATCTTCACGGTCACGTTTCTACTTAGAACAATAGATACTGGGCTCACGAAAATCCCCATATTATTCATGAAGTTCCTCACCACGCTGCAAATGTTGGGGTTTGGTGTGCAGTGAGTTCGAGTAGAATTATCTGTCCCATATTTTTCGACACAGCAGTTGATTCACACGTTTATGTAACTTCAATTTCAAATAATTGTTTTCTGCAACTAACAAGAAATGAATGATTGAGTGGCTGGTTTCGGCAGGATTCAACTACAGCGCACAGTGCTGCGAATTCTATGCATGAATTGCGAAGTGTGTTTGGTGACAGAATAATTAGTCGAGGATTGTGGCCACCTCGTTCCCCTGACCTATCTGCATGCAACTTTTATTTATGGGGAACGTTAAATAACAAAGTGTACGCATCAAATCCGCACACGTTACAAGAATTGAAGGACAACATCACGAGAGAAATACAGGCAATCAGTCAACATGAATTTTTGCGAGTGAACCGGAATTGTTTTCGCAGATATAGGGAAAGTGTTCGAGTTGAAGGTCATCATTTTCAACATCTGTTGTGATGCAGGTAAGCCTAATGTTAGTAGAGTAGTTAATGTTCCGTACCCATGACTTGCCGGTCGTTTACGTGTAACTCTGGTGGCAGGCGCGCCAATCTTCACCCAGTCCAAGGCCGCCACGGAACGGACCGGTGAGCTATGGACGCACTGTATATATCATTGTGGCAAAGTTAGAAAATATCCTACAAGATAGCATATAATTTGCACAAAACACCATCTTAATTTAATACATAAGTTTCTACTTCAAAAACCAAAGCTCTCCCCGGAAAACACATTTAAAGGCTTCAAATGGTAATATAGAACAAAATAACAAAGAAAATATTATTTTATGTACTTATATACATAGTATTTAGGAAAGCCAATTTGAGTTGTCAGGAATACATGTATGAAAAATTACAAAACTATAATAAAATTAATGATATACTCGTAGTAGAACATAACTTTGGTAAACAATATCAACATAATATTAAGTTTTCATAACGTCTACCGAAAATCAACCATATTATATGGTATTGAAGTATGGATATCAAGTAAGAAAGTTACGCAAAAATTAGGGACAGCACAAATTAAATGTTTACGACCATTCTGAGGTTTTACAAGCTTGGATCATATCAGAATTTTGTTTTCTAATGGTGGATACTTGACTTTTCATTATGCACCCATATGAAGCCAGTTACGTAGACCAAACTTTAATGCTGAACTTAGACAAAAATTAAAAATATAAAATCTAGCAAAATATTTATTATCGAAACGTTTTAACAAAATCGGCACAGGCAACAGAAACAAAACTGATAGAAACCAGATTTCCAAGTTGGTACTGAAAGAGATGTGGGACGACATCAACAAAGATTGAAGGATCTAGATCACAATCACGAGTGAGTAATAGACAGACAGTTCTAAGAATACCTAAACAGCCGGAATTCTGCGCTATAATTTTTAATTCCACTTTCATTTGTTGTTGCGTAGGCTCATACATCCGAGGTCTAGTAATAACCACTCAAGGGTTTTTTTTTTTTTTTTTTGCACAAGCGCACTGTACAGTATCATAATTAAATATCTTCCTATTTGTTACACGCATTGTCATGCCTACCACGAGCGGATTTCTCGCTATCTTATCGCTTGTGTTAGTTCGCAGTTTCGACTGAGAGTGGCAGGCGTGTCGTTTATCGATCGACTCTCTGAGTTTTGGAGAGGGGTCGAGGCGACATCTGGGCTGGCCCGGACTGCCCCCATTGTCTGGGTTCGAGACTCTCCCGACCCCGACTCACGATAACCTGCCCGCCTTTTATCCCACATGAGGGATGATCAATAGCTAGAATGTCTTCTGTACACTCCCACAGTTAGTTCTTATGAAACAATCAGACATGTATACAAACTCACATTGACAACACAGTCTTTACAGAATCTGTACCGAATTCATCTTCCCTCTGTTAAACAGTATTTAGATTGCAACTTCATGCTACTAATTTAGTAGACTCGGATTATGATTACAGAATGATGAGGATTGCAGCTTTTCCTCATGTGTGGGAACTGGATATATGCGTCATTTCTTTCTCTCGTCCTGTGTTGTTTTAAGCCGTGGCCTTGTGACATGCAACCACATGACCAGGAGTTACCATCATTTCGTCGTTGATTTTATGAAATCTTCAATGTGACACTACAAAGCATAATTTTTCAGGAGGAAAAAAAAATAATTAAATACCAATAGGCCTACACTGATTCTCGATGTTGTCATCAAATTCACTAACGTTTTCTACCGAATTATCTAATATTCTTATATTGATATTTAATTACTTTTTTCTTTCCCCTGAAAAAATTATGCTCTGTGCTGTCACATAGGAGATTTCATAAAATCAATCTGTCCTATCTTGGTTATGAATCTAATCAGACATGATCAAGTGTGAAGAGTCTCTATGGCTTTAAATAGCAATAATAATAATAATAATAATAATAATAATAATAATAATAATAATAATAGTGTAATACGTTACTAGTCAGCAATGTATGCAATGGTGGGGAAAAGGAACTGGCCACCCTACCTCATTATTTCCTGGCTTAGTTCCCTCATGTGTGATGCTTTATTGGTGTCACTTATAAAGTTCAAACCTGTCTTCGGACAGTTGACTAAATAACATTATTATTATTATTATTATTATTATTATTATTATTATTTGTTTCTTAATCAACTCTCTGAAGACAGGTCTGAACCTCGCAACTGATACCAAGAAGGCACCACTTATGAGGCAACTAGGCCAGGAGATAATGGGATAGGGGGCCAGTTCCTTTCCATCTCCATTGTATACATCGTCGACTATCTATATACTGTATTACACTAGTCAGACTTCAGATGCAAGCAAAGAATTGCTCTTTCTCGGACACACATCGTCAAGAGAGATGTACTGCCTGATAACCAGACTTCGGCCTAGGGACATAAAGTAACCAGTATGAGGTTTAGAGTACACGGAGTATAAATGACGTCATGATACGTGTGGAAGAGTAACTGCAACAGCACAGGTGAGTCCGTAATGTGCATTACCGTTGTGTGTATTGCTGCTTGTTTGCGATACGTGTAACAGGCTTCGGCGTAGGGACACCTGATTGAAGGTTACAACTCACGTTAATACGTTAATGGTAGACATTTATTGTCTACACTAGGAATGTACTGTATATACTGCAACTGTACAGGGTGAAATATATTTTGTACGGTACTGTGACGGACTGTTCATATGTTGAAACAAGAAGTAACGGCTCGCTCCATCTCCAACTCCACTCGACCAATACAACACTATCCCTTGCGTTCTGAACTTCATGCGTTTCTGTGCCCAGGATCGAACCCTGCTGATAACAGATGTACATATCAGCCAGAACCTCAATCAGAGGAAATTATTATTATTATTATTATTATTATTATTATTATTATTATTATTTTTATTATTATTATTATTATTATTAGATAATCTTCTGCGACCCTCTTGAAAAATAACTAAGAAAAAGACTAGTGAAATGCTTTGTGTGAAGTATGACATTGTATGAGACAGAAACATGAACAGCCTATTACGACGAAGTGAAGAGAACGACTAAAAGCATTTGAAATATCGACATGGAGAAGAATGGAGTGTGTGAAATGGACCGACAGAATAAGAAATTAAGCTACGTTAGAAAGAGTTGGTGAAGAAAGAATAGTGATGAAACTGATGAGGAAGAGAAAAAGAAATTGGTTGGGTCACTAACTCTGAAGGATGCATGGGAAGGAATGGTGAACGGAAGAAAAGTTCGGGGAAGAAGAAATCACATGGTAGACAACATTAAGATAGATGGATCATATGCGGAATGTAAATGAAGATGGAAAATAGAGAAGATTGGAGAGAAAATTTCCATTTCGCTAATGCCATTAACGTTCGATACATTACACAGTCTGGCTCACTGGCTTATAGACGACCGGTTCCAGGATGGGCCCCTGCACTTAGGCTCATATTAGTCTATTGTGCGTCCTACATGCGAAGACTGTTCCAGTCCACCTGGTGGGCATTCGTGATTTCGATGCTTACAAGATGTCATTCTGTCCCTGCCATGAGAAGGACGATTCTCATCTCCGAGTATCCTGTAGAGCTCCGGATACAGAACTGACGAGAGAGGGGTGGAAAGCATGGGGAAAGCGTTGATTCCCCATCCACAGAATGACGTATCTGTGCCACGTACGCAACCACATAAGACAGACTCTGAATACAAATCCCTTTCCCTACCAAGTCAATGACGCGCGGGTGGAAGAAAGGAGTGAGTGACGTATTCCGATGAGTGACGTAATGCCACAATTATCGTCCAGTTCTGCAAGCCTGCTTTAAAGCCTATATCAGCATCGGAAACCTATATTACCCCCAAGACTTAACCCCAGCCTATTTTTAACTATTATAAATTTCAGATAAAATGGAGAGGAGAGGAATGTTGGTCTAACGGTAGAGCGAAACGGCAGTAACCTGAAGAAAACCCATACAACTTCTGCTTTTTCCACCTAAAATTTGGATAAAGACCAAGCTTAGAATCGAACTGACTGTCCGGATGAAAAACCAGCGTGTACGTTTACACAATCCAGCAGTTTGTTAACGTACGTAAATGTAAAAATAATCAAGTTCAGTCTAATGAATTTAAATTGTTTATTACACTTATATTCAAATCCTAGGTTAAGATTGCTTTCCCCTCAGAACAGCATGGACCAATAAAACATATTCGAAAAATAAGCAGGCGTATGATAAATCAGTGAACGAATTAATGAGGAGAAAAAAGGAGAACTAAAGTTAATGGTGTTCCATTTTCACATATTTCTGTGCATTCATGGAGCTGATTGGAACATATCCTTTACTTATCGAGTGCCGGCCTCTATTCCGGAATTCGAACTCTGACTCTTCGGAAGTCTGAGTTCCTAATTCATCTAACAAGGAGAAGTCGCGGCCTGGAAACGCGAGCTCTTCATGAAATTCACACCAAGCTGTGGAGTTTAAAGAGTACAGTATATCCCAGCACATCTACCGTACGTAATACAGGTATGGTACACGGTCAGCTATTTTTCAGAATAGGCTAGTGAACAATGGTTAACAGCACAGACAAGTGTGCTTCAGGTTCTACTTTCAATTCTGCGTATTTCCACTTTAGACTCTTGTTTTTACACTTGTTTTCAGTTCAATAACATTTATATAACTACAGGTAATACCACAATTGCTATTCATTAGGCGATAACTTCAGAAGCAAAGGAACTGCGAGTGAACTTATCCAAAGTGAACACACAACACGAGTGGTGTTCCGCAAGTATAATATATAACAACATCAGTAAGCAAGGACATAAATGGGAAATGTTGTCCAAACAATAAATAATAATAATTATCATCATCATTATCATTATTATTATTATTATTATTATTATTATTATTATTTATTGACAGAACAAAGATACATATTGATTTTTTTTAATATAAGAACTCTCTAGTACCCCCAGAAAGAGTAAGTTACATACTCGTGCTTAAGGGGCATCCCACATAAGTTAATGTTAAGACATTTTATTGAATAACAGAGTAAAAAGTAATAAAAGAAAAAAAAAGAAGAAGAAACACGTATCATAATAATTTGAACTTTTAATTTTCTCTGTTAACAGCAATTTTTTTAAATAAGTAGCATTAGCAAATTGTATGTACAATAACAAACCTACGATCTTTCTTTACATTTATTTTGATTTCAATGCGAAATTACCATTGCCGAACTTACATGCTTCAAGTTTGTTAGTGTACCGCCACATGTAAACAGATTTTGTTGCTATCTAAGAGTTAAAATGGGGCTATTTAAAGTTATTACACTATTAAATGTATTTAGGTGCCAAAGCTTTTCATTGACCCTAACAGCGAGATTAATTTCTCAAGAGATCGGCTTAGGAACTGCAGCTGACCTTGAGATCTCGCTACCTACCTTATATCCTAGATCAGGTATGCTCAAAATTGTAAAAGCGCCGATTACACGGATGATGCTGCACTGCATAACACACACAGTGTAGGAACTGGGCTCCGCAACTACATTGCAGCACCGCCCGTGGCATCGCTCTCACTGTCTTACAATTACGGATAATAAACTGAATTTGAAAAAGGAAATATTTAGTTATTACATTATTTATTATATGTTATACAGTGATGATAATATTATATCTTAGATAATGTTATTTTCATATTCCACATTCAACATGTGTAGGCCTATTCTTTTCTGCAAGTAATCGGAAATCTATTTCCAACGAATTTATTGCAATGCACAAAAGATCCTCATCTGTTCATCGGGATCTATGTTCGGATTTTTTAATTTAGCAACCTTCATTCTCGAAAATAATTGTTTGCACACATATTTCGAGTGACAACGAATAAGCTCATTTTGGAATATTGCGTTTTGTTCATTTTTGAATACTTCTATGCTTGGCAAGTCATATTCTCCGCATTTAGTTCTTAATTCTACGTGACTTTGTAAATCAATTAACTCATCCTGGAACTGCACTCTCACGGATTGTACTCAATGTACAATGAAAGGATTAACAAAAAGATTAATATCACTTTCCATACGTCTAAAATCATGAAATCCATGTTCTGTGAATTCACATTTGAGCTGTTCCAGTACAGAGATGTAATTAACTATATTTTGTTCAGGCACTATAGATTTCTTTACAAGTTCACCATCCGTGAAGGGTTTTTAGTGACTTAGCTAATTCCCAACATACTACATAACTTTGCTCCTAAACGTAGACTCTGAATTGTTCGACTCTTTTCAATGTTTGGCCTATCATGAAGTGCTTTCAATTCTTGAAACTGTAGTGCACGTTGCATCTCTGAAAAATTATTTTATCATAACATGTATTTCTGTTGGAATAAAATTACCACAATAACAATAATTGTACTAGTAATAATAATAATAATAATAATAATAATAATAATAATAATAATAATAATAATAATGTTGATATATGAATACATATTACAGAAAACAGCTTCCCTGTCACTTCGGCATGTTCTGGATGGCAGAGCGTATAATGTTTTATGTTGCTCAGTAGTATTCCTGACAATACCTTACAACATAGTAAACACTTTACGTTTACACAACAAAAATAATCTTCCTCCTACACTGTACGGAATGATCGTTTGCTTACTAAAGGTTTTGACTGTGTCATTGTCTCGCACTGTTCGTGCGTTTACTAAGTACTTGAACTGCCTTCCGCAGTCATCCGTCGAGCTTCGAACGAGGAACAGCACGCTCTACATTCGAAGGTTGTGATTACAGAACGTAATCGGGAGTCAGAGAATGAGCATACCTGTCCTAGATCATATATACCCCATATAGGTCGGCCTTATAGGTTTTGACGTTAAACAACTTTTGTAAGGTTTACTACGCTGCCATCTAGTTGTTACATAAGGTGTCACGTCATAATTCCCATTTGAATTTCATTAGCGACTGTACTGCCATCTCGTGTTCGTTTACGGCGGACGAGTGGCGAACCTGGCGGTTATTCTCTTCAAAGTGCAAACGATTTTAACATAGCGATGGCCTATCTGTTACATATAAGATCTAGACTTATATAAAGGTAAAAAATATCAATATTTCATCTGAATTGCATAACAATACGTTAAAATTATGAACTTAATATAAAGAAGCTATTGAAACACAACTTCGGAAAGATCATATAAAAAAACCAACATTTTCACAATAATTCATAAATAAACAACAAATTATTTAAACTCGTTAGGTTTTCAGCTATTAATAAAACTGTATTTTCTATATCTTCTCCCATTTGGCTTGTAAATCGCTAAAATGTTACACGTGTTACGACTGTAATATCGTTTTTGGTTAGGTATTACTGATTCCACAACAAAACCAATGCCGGTTAGGTTCGTTAATTCATATGCAATAAAATGTATACACAACAATATTGCGTTGTCCTTTATGGCTCCAATTGGTTGAAAGTCACTGATTCTTATATACATTGGTGAATGACTGTGGGAGTGAAATAGTGATTGTATATATATATATATATATATATATATATATATATATATATATATATATATATATATATATATATGCCATTACTGGATTTAATTTAACCTTTGCATAGATACATTTATCAACGGTATATGACAATTGCTATTATAAATATAAATATTTTGCGTCCAAGGGACAAACTGTATTTCAAAGAGGTCGCTGTTGTCAGTTTGTGGTTATATACTAGAAATCTGCCGACTTTCCTGCATAATATTTTAAACACCTGTAATTAGCCCAAGAATTCCGCACACCGTATTGACAAGGTAAGTCCAGGGAATTGCTATGCTTCAAATTTTAAATTATGTTTTGCATATTATTATTATGATTATTATTATTATTATTATTATTATTATTATTATTATTATTATTATTTGGTAATAGTAGTAGAAGTAGTAGTAGCACTAGTACAGAGGATATCACCTATTAGATTCCCATCTCCAGGAATTCATTTCCCAGGTCTGATCTTACATGCGCTCTGTAATTATCAAGAATAGTGTCAAACGTTCAGTTCAGTATTTCCCTGATATTGCTGAATACTTGCTCGCATCAGTGGAAATTAACAATTGTTTTAATTGGTTACTTTACGATGCTTTATCAACTGCGATGATAATCTATCGTCTATATGACATGAAGGTGAAAATGCCAGCGAAATGAGTCTGAAGTCCTGCGCAGAAAGTTACCCAGCATTTGCTCTTAATGCGTTGAGGGAAAACCTAGGAAAAACCTCAACCAGGTAACTTGTCTCAATCAGGATTGGAACCTGGGCCAGCACGTTCCACGGTTAGGCATGCTAACAGTTACTCAACAATAAAAAATTTCCGAGCAGTGCGAAGCAATGAATCTAAATATACATAATTTCCATGTATTTGCAAATATTATCTAAAAAAATTGACTTCTTGCGTAATGATATCATTTAACATAAACTAAAATCAGAAAATATGTTATAATTTTCTAGATGGGCTATAAAAGACCTTTACAATCACAAGAAGTAAAATATTTTACTTCATTTATAAATTGTACGGTTTTCACAAGTTGTTAGTTAATTAGGTACACAAAGTTTACAACAAAATAAAGGAATCCCTATTATTAGTTACAGAACTCCTAGGGCAGCCCGGCATGTTTCGGTATCGGGCCAGCTTATCATTAGTTGACTAATCAGTTAATCAGTTGTTTTAAAATTAGTAAATCAAGCATTAACATTACAAATAGGCATAACACATATTCACTTTTCGATAAAGATTACTGCAATGTAGAACTAACAGTCCTAATAAATCACTACAGAAGCTGTACGACACAATATATTTACCTCCATATAAAACGTGCATCGATGTGCCATAGACTGCCTTACTCTCTCAAAGATGCCACAGAATTCACCACCTATGAAATTTATGAGCGAAGCATCCATAGGGGATTCACATATTAATGATTTTATGTGACCCCCATGAAAAGAAATCATTAACTAGTATTAGATGAACGTAGATCCTAGCCAACTGACACTTGTCGGTCTTTCCGGTGACTGCCGAAAGTAGCACTAAGAAGCTGATGCACAGCAAACCCGAAGTGAGTAGTACTCGTACTATTGCGTCCAAACGAGCCATCCCTTTCATAGATTCCTTGACAAGCAATGCCTAAAGTCAGAACATTCATCTTAATCCAAAGTTTGTCAATTTAATCGATTAATAACTGTATCTCAGATATATTGGTATGCAGGGAGATATTTGTAAAGCCATTGGTCTGTGGAAGTTAACCACTCATCGCAAGAGATTTGAAATAAATAAGGGTTAATCCATTAAGGAAAGACATACAACTTCTGTAGTCATCCGGTCGGATGCGGTAAAATTTACGACTAGTAGTGCAACGAAGAGTGGAATAATTTTGTTTACAACAATCAATTTCTTTTAAGATATGTAAGCGTACGTTTCATTTCTCAATTTATTCTGTTTCGCAAGAGCCACGAAAAAAGTTGTTGGTCTTGATTTTTGTTTATGATTTAAAATAAACACTTATTAATTTTACAAAGTAGTTCAGTGGCGAGCGGTGACATTTCTCAGTGGGGACCGGCAGTAATAGAACTATCATGACACTATTTAATAATAAACAGAAAAAAATATAAAAATATGTTAAGTAATATACGTATTACAACGAAAATAAGACTTACCAGTTACCACCATCATGTGTACATCAACGGAATCCTCCTCTCTCCTTTGCGGGCAAATTTTTCTATGACGTCATCGTAAAAATGTCTTTGGCTTTGAATTTTGTTCAATAGAGCCTTTTCAATAGATAACAGTGAAAGTCGCGAAAGCCTATCTTCGCACTCAGTATTCCGTACGTAACACTTCACGTGTTTTAAACAGGAAAAAGTACGTTCCACTGTGAAGGTGCTCACTGAAATCGTAGCTATTAGGCAGCATAATTTATAAACTTCTGGAAATGCCTAGTCTCCTAACCCGGTGTCTTTCAAAAACTTTGCTATCCCAGTCACTGTCCTGCCTGAAAAGTATGACAACCTATAAACTGCCACTAACTGATTTAAACAACAGGATTAAAACAATAAAACTTCCAAATGAGGTACTGATGCTTAACAAACGGTTCAAAATACAACATTGTGACAGTTGGCAGTCGTGCCTGGTACCACTGCCGGATGGCGACGATTCAGACGATGCAATTGGTAAGAGCTGCAATGGACTTGCATTTCGAAACGAGTCCCTTTTCATGTTTACTACAACAGCGTAAAACACACAATTATTGTTTTAATTCATGTTACACTCACAGGCACACTTTCAATACTTAACTGATAATGCACAAAAACAATAAACATACTAATATATTCTTTCTAACAAGAATGGAGACACGGAAATTGTTTACCAGTGATCGCACAACCGTATTTACTATTCACGCAGGCAAGGGGACAGCTTTGAATCTGCTAGTCCAGTCCGAGTTGACTGGTTCGCGTGGCTGGACGAGTCCAAATCTACAAAATTGAGCGCTGAGGGGAGGAAACAGATTAAAGTCGTCAATTGTCATGTCTTGAAACTTTTTAAAATTCAAACATGAAATGTAATACATTTTGTAAGCTGATACTTAGAGAACGAGGCTAGTCCTACTAGTCCATTGACGACACGCCACTGAAACAGTTCTATACATCATGCACACCATTTTCAAATGAACTGACCGCATTTACTGGATATAAAACAATTCCAAACAATAGAAATCGCTATAAGCAAATAGACAGACAGACATACAGACTGAATGCCGAAAACCACTTTTCAGTAGCCTATAAGTAAACATGCATCTTTACGAAACAGACTTCTCTTTATATTTTACATAGTGATAAAGTGAAAGTAAAAACATTAAATGGGAATATTCAAGTTAGAACATGAATCCTCAACTTATATTACCTACTCGTCTAGCCAGATGATTGAATGAAACCTGCAACTGGACAGTAGTCAACAAGCCTGAGGACGCACAGTTTTTAGTCATGTTTGGAAAACTGGTTGACTGTTTGCGACTACAATCTATGTGTGTTGAAATGATATAATTTCAAATGTCACGACTTTATAGGGTCCATTAAAGTATCGTATTTCCGGATCGAGCACTCCACTGCTATCATTCAATTGGGAGGAAAGTAACTCACATGCAGGCAAATGATAAGGCGTGCAGGTATAATCTTGCGTACAACCCAACAGGTGTGCATTCGAATCTAGCTAAAGATATGAATGGTCATCGGCGTAGCTCAGTCGGCTAAGGCGCTTGTTTGCCGACCCGGAGTTGCGCTCGGGCGCGAGTTCGATTCCCGCTTGATTTTTTTTCTGAGGTTTTCCCCAACCGTAAGACGAATGTCAGGTAATATATGGCGAATCCCCGGCCTTATCTCGCTATCATCAATTCTATCGACACTAAATAACCTAGCAGTTGATACAGTGTCGTTAAATAACCAACTAAAAAAAAAGATTTATGATTATTCATCAATGGGAAAATAATGTACTGTATAATCATAGTGGCCCAGAATCCTACTGAGTCAAAGTCACGGGAGTACAAGTGTGTACCCATCTAGGTACGATTTTTTGGTATTAACGGTACAGTAGCCTACGCGAAATGTGTTAAAAACTTAATCTTAAGAATGGAAAATGCAAATCTAAAATTAAGTAAAATCTATCCACAAATTTTCGCGAAATTGATAATTATAATTCGCAAAATTATTTCATAATTACAATATTTAAAAATAAAGAAACTGGTTTCATGGAGAATTCGCACGAAAAACGACTTTCTTCCAAAAAGAAGTGAAAATTTTTATTATAATATGTATATGAACATTTATATATATCTCATCGTTCAGCATTATATAGGTGTGGCATGTGGCAAAGATATATGCATAGTTTCAGGGACTACTTCCAGGGAGTATCACAAGCAGAGAACGGTCATTTCTCTTTCCTGCAACTGTCTTCGTGAGATCAAGAAGGCAGTGTCGTCACATCCTCACAGTCGGATGAAATTGAATTATGAATTTAATTAATGGTGCAAAAATTTTTCTGTTAATTTGGAAGGAATTTTTTCAGTAATAATTTTTAAAAATGTCATGTTTATTATTATTTTTTTATTCTTTAGAGTGCGAAATATCCATGAAATTGCTTGTTTCGTTTAAGAAATATTCACCTAAAACGAACCATTTTAATCACCGAAATCAGGGTAAAATAATCACCATAAAATCACACCCCTAAGCATGTAATAAAATCCAAAATATATACAGTAAGATTTCTAATATTTAGACATGAAAAATTAGACTGTCATTCCTAAAAGTATATCTTATAACGCTACGCAAGCCTGTTAAAAATTGACTACTATACACTAGAGTGCGTAAAGTATTTCCAACAGTGACCTTCAACTGTTTTCGCCGATTTTCAATTGTTTCTCGCCAGGTGTCACAGAACAGTAATCGCAACCGATTAATAAAGCGGTTCAAATAATTCCAGGCCTAATTTTAGAAGTGAATATTTTCAGTTAAGAAACATGTATAAATTAAATAAGTTTCTGCAACAACTATTTTATTGGTAACCAATATAAAACAATTACTAATTCAATTTAATTAAAAGAGTTAGGGAATCTCTCAATCTCTAATAGAATGCTCTACAACTGAGCTATACCACCGCTTGCTATAAGGCCTAATGTGAGGATGGAATACCCCATTGGAGAAGTCGCGGAAATCGTCTATTTATCAACATGGACGAACGGCTGCCTAAAAAATGGTATACGATTCACATATTAAAAGTCATTTCATGTTGTTCGCAGGTTTGCTTCAATGGCCTACGCTCTCGTTTCGCAAATATCTGTACTCATAAAATAAAATATCATTTGTCAGACATGTATAAGTAACTATTATAGTTCATTGGGCGAATGGGTAGTGGGTGTAATTTGTTTATTACTTTTTAATTGGTTATTTAACGACGCTGTATCAACTACGAGGTTATTTAGCGTCGATGAGATTGATGATAGCGAGATGGTATTCGGCGAGATGAGGCCGAGGATTCGCCATAGATTACATGGCATTCACCTTACGGTTGGAGAAAACCTCGGAAAAAACGCAAGCAGGTAATCAGCCCAAGCGGGATCGAACCCGCGTCCGAGCGCAAATTTAAACCAGCAGGCAAGCGCCTTAACCGACTGAGCCACGCCGGTGGCTTTAATTTGTTTATATTTTTGAACACATATCCTGCTTGGGACATTATTCGTCTCTTTTCCAAGTACAGTATATTCCGGCAAGAAAATAAATCTTTTCAATATTTAGTGTTGCAACAGTAAAAATAGTAACACTCGAGCTGTTTGGGTCCTCAAAGAGCCTACGTAAATTACAATTCATTTCAATTGCTCATATAAAATAGAAATGCAGTTTATATTCAAATTCAGAATGATGTAACTTTCTATGCTTTTAAGGAGTGGAAGACAATTATCCAAGTCATGATTGTTATGAGAAAATTCTATTTTGTGTCAAGTTAAATTTATAAAATTCTTGGATACTAATAATTACTTTGGTGCATTGACATCTGAAAGTTGTATTTTGTTAGTATTTTATACAAGATAATGTCTTCCTTACAAAATGACGAGTTGGACAGACTAGTGAACAATTGTGATAAATATCAGAATCTCTGATAAATTTCAGGAGAGAATTGTTCATTTGTAAGAAAAGAAATCTCTAATTATTTTTAACTATAATACTTCGAAAGGATCTCCAAACACATTGGACAAAACCATAGTCAACTATACAGTAAAGAGGAAAACAATCAGGTGGGCTGTTGTATTCCAGTATAAATGATTAATGCATTCCAATATAATTCATATTTGTTATTCAAATCAACATAACAGGAATGAGATTTTCTTGGAACTCTTGGTGAGTTGTTCATTCAAAAAGAAATACTAAGACGTGGTCGTCTTTCAAGAGGAAAGGCTACAAGAGACATCTAGAATGAATTCAAGCAATATAACTATGCATCCATTCCCTTCACATCGAATAAAAATTGCACAGAGCGCAAGTAGAATGGAAGATGTTTTCACGAAAAAACTGACGACAAAAGTTAAGTAAAATGTGGTAAGTGAAAGAAATTTACTTGCAAGAATCATCTTACATATATATGTAACCGCTGCCTGTAGGGCCTAAATGTAAAGAATATTAGAGTATGATCAACTTAATGAACATTTACGTACTTTGTAATATAGTTAAGTATTCACAAAGACAGAAGAATAAAAATCTATATACATAATTTGAACTGGTAATGAAAATTATGGGAAAACGGCTGAACGGATTTTAATAAATGACCCCTCATTTT
Organism: Periplaneta americana; assembly: GCF_040183065.1. Taxonomy (NCBI): domain Eukaryota; kingdom Metazoa; phylum Arthropoda; class Insecta; order Blattodea; family Blattidae; genus Periplaneta; species Periplaneta americana. Next base: position 84,944,320 of record NC_091119.1, read on the forward strand.
GAAGCTTCGAACCCAAAGTTTTTCGGAAAAATAGTAGTTTTCAGTGAAATGTCAATTTTCCTACATCATTTTCCTTTTTTCCAAAATCCATCTGTCGTCAGTTTTGAGAACTAGCTAATAGCCTTCACGGCAGACTTGATATTCCCTTCGCATTTTTGTAAAGGAGAAGCGAAGCGAGCATCAAGTCGGCCGTGTTGCATTTCAGAATAAAACAAGACACATATTACAGTAAACAATATTACACGAAGGCCATGATCTGCAAGAATGCTGACATATTTAGAGCTCAAATTAAATTGGTTATTAAAAACTTAACTTACTAAAAATAATTTACAGGTTCGATTCTGTGGTGTGTAATTTTCTGGGTAAAGCTGTGTATTGGATATTAAAAACTACAAAACTTGAGGTGGTTTGATGACATTATTACCATTAGAAATTAAATATTATTGTAGTTAATACCATGATGTGACTATTTTTCATATGAAAGTGAAACGTTTTGGGGTTATATGTATAAGTAGATGTAGAGAATAACTTAAATTAGATTTTGATTTCTATATTTTACTGAGTGGCGGCTATATAGTATATGTTGCTGAGTTCTATAAAACTTAGTAAGATAATAATATGGTAATTATTAATCAAGTGGGGTTGGGTCTTCTTCATATATTTAATGGCGGTGTGGTGTAGATATTTATATGCGTGGTTCTCTTCAGTATTGGCTCGAGAGAGAGAGTGTATCTTTCATTGTTATGGAAGCAAATAATTTTCCGAATGTCTGGTATTCTTCATTGAAAATAAAACTGAAAAATGTTTATTTGAACGTCTAATGACTCAGTTTGCAGCATTTGCTGCACAAGCCACTAGTGTTTTATAATTTCAATAATATGAATAGAAACGTTAATTGTGATTTTAATTTAGAAATAAAAGTAAAACGATCATGTAGAATAATTCTTATCAGAAAAACACCAGCGTAGCTCAGTCAACTGAGGCGCTTGTGTGCCAATCTGATGATGTGCTCGGGTGCGGGTTCAATTCTTGCTTGGGATGATTACCTAGCTGGGTTTTTCCAAAATTTTTTCCAACCGTAAGGCGAAATTCAGGTAATATATGGTGAAGCCTCGGTCGCCAAATACCATCTCGTTATCACCAATCCCATCGAAGCTATATAACCTAGCAGTTGATACAGCATTGTTAAATAACCAAATTAAAAATAAATAAACTTATCCGAATAAAAAATTCTTCTCGTTTTTGACCTGAATATTTGTAAGTGTATAGGATAGGCTCTAAGTCACTGTCCTTATACTTATTGATATAACAGTCTGTGTGAGCTCCATGATTGTTACTGTACAGTTGGATACGTCTCCAAATCCTTTGCGACATTTGCTACAGCTCATGCATTTTGTCAAGACACGATGTGCAGTACTGGAACAACGTTTCTGTGGAGGGGATAGGAGTAGAAGGGAAGATCGGGTGTGTGTTTACCGAGTTCAAGGCAAAGAGTAACCCATAATTCTTAAGTAGACTCATCCGATCTCGTGCGCAGCTCTGTAGGAAGAGTGGGGGAATGTCTTGACAAAATGCATGAGCTGTAACGTTGGTGGTGCTACAGTTCATAAGACGGATCTCAGAGCAACTAGTAATTCAAAATTAGTTTCATAGAGATTGGAAGCTATTATGTTTTCCATGTATCCCCACAAGCTTTTGTCCGCTATTATCAAATCAGGACTTCGTTGAGACCATGGTAGTATTGCTGGTGATATTGGAGATCCACGACCAATCCATCTGTCTGGAAGGTTTTTATTTAGTAAGTCACTAACATTCCGAAATGTGCCGGCAAATCGACGTATGCTTAAACCATATCCTATCCATAACTTCATTATCAGTCAGCTGGGGCATTAACTAAATCCGAAGTATATTTAATAAGCACTTGTGTTAACAGTTACTAAAAATATTGTCCAAGCTCATAATCTGCAACAACACCTGCAAACAACGTAGCATGTGGTGAACTGTGTTACAACTCAAATGTGAATCGTGGATTTTCTCTTGTCCACAAAACGATAGGGGAGTTAGGCCAAAAATTACATACTTGCGTAAAATGACATACTATGTGTTTTGTGAAAACACTGCAAGGTTAGTTTGAATTTACAGCTCTATAGTGCACAGAAGCTGGAAACAGTGGTTACATCAAAGTTTTAGCAAGCAAAGGAAAAAAGTGAAAGACGATATAATATTGTTGAGGTATGTTATGTATTTTTTGTCCTTTTAAGCTTCAGATATTAGTGAAATAATGTTCATGACTGAAAACATGAATATTTCCATCTATAAAAAGCATTAGAACATCCAAATTCATAAAGAGGTTAGGTTGTACTAACACTACTTCTTATTCTTCTTCATTCCGGGTAAAACGACATACCACCTACTTGCTAAAATGACATACTATGTCATTTTACCCAAGTGCATGTTTATGACTGGAAATGAGAAGCCATATATTATGGGCGATAGCGATTTGCAAAATTGGTGTCAAATTTGTTTACAATGGCTGATTAGTGATTGCTTCTGTGAAATTATGTAATATATAGTGGCATCTCTCTCATTGCTCGACTGAATTTTTTCGTAAAGCTAACTGATTTTAAAATAGGTGAGATGGGGATTTCTTTAAAATATATAAAACCCCTAAACTTTCTAAAATAAATATATTTTCAATATTCATATGCACTGAATTTTGTTACTCTGATTTATCCTCTTACGAATGAGCTAGGCTGGGCGAGTCTGGAGTTTACTTGCATCTACTTCACCAAAAAGCGCTTCTGTGGAAAACATTGTAAGGTGAGTTTGGATTTACTGCTCTATAGTGCACAGAAGTTGGCAACAGTGATTACACGTCATGTTAGCCTTCCCTCGTCACTGTATCCACCGACACCAGCCACTTGATGTCTCTTTCTTCAGGCCTTTGAAAACATATGATCAGGCTGTTACAAAGTGGCTGAGGAACCATCCTGGATGGGTGATTACACAGTTTCAAATTGCGGACTTATTGTCTGAAATCTATGGAAAAGCTGCAACCATCACCAATCCATTGGGTGGATTTTCTTCAACAGGAATTTGTCCACTCAATTCGGACATGTTTCCTGATCACTTATTTAGTCTTGCAGCGCCCACAGACAGACCTCTAACGAATGCAGTCCCTACAGACGGGCCAAAAGCTGTAACACAAAAGAGAAGTTCAACAACAAGAAATGCAAAAGAACATATGATAGAGCCATCACCAACAACTGCTCCAGCAGCGGAAACGTCACAAACGAGGCCTTCAGCTCATGTGACACAGCAAGAGATCTCCCCGATTCCCTCTGACACTAGATCTGTGGCGAGAAGAAAGAGAACATATGAAGGGTCCCAAATCGAGCATCTCTTTTATTAACAATTAAAATTAAAGGAAGCTGAAAGAAGAGCTGTAGCAGAAAGGTGTTCAGCAAACAGAGGAAAAACACAGCTTCAGTTTAATCTAAGCAATGGGGACCAAGATGAAGAGAGTGACTTCGATGGTGATGTTGAGAACGATGCACCTTGTCTGTACTGCAATGAACTTTACAGCCAATATAAACCAGAAGAAACATGACTACAGTGCAACAAATGTTTCTCATGGGCACACAATGAATGTGCAAGTGTATCTAAGAGAACAATTTTTTTTAACTATGTAAAAATTAACTTAGATGTGTCATTTTACCCTAGTAACTTGGGTAAAATGACATAGTTTGTCTATTTTCAAACATACCTTTCAGTTAAAAATTGTCAGTATTTTTCACTTTCTGTTGATCTTAATATATGTGTTAATGTTGTGGTATCAGTTATATATAATTGACCAAAACAAATTTGGTAAGAATACATATTTTTTTCAAGATTTCCTTAAGGTACGTCATCTTAGGCCTAGTTCCCCTATTGCGTTTAAGCATGCTGTGGTAGATTGCACACTCATCTGTGAAGAGGACATTTTCTCGAGAGAAGTTACAGAAAACTGCTGAAGCAACAGGGCACATGCTTCTCTACGTTTCACTGTGGTCTAAAATCCATATTTAGGAGGACAAAAGTAGAAAAATGATATGTAAAAGAATGAAATAAAACCCTTAAATTATTTTTCCTATATAACTGAATAACACTGAATTGATAATCTTAATCAGCGGAGGTGGCTGCAGAGCGAGATAAGAAGCCGGTAACATGCCACATTTCGCCACCCACCATTCTTAGGGTAAGTACATGTTGGAGAAACGAGAAAATACTAGTGAAGACACTAGCGAAGCATTGATTCCATGAAAGGATCAGGTTTTTATGTTGGAGCAACAACATCAGCGAAATCCGACCAAAGAATATATACCAGAGAGTGCGTTTCTTAACATTTCGACGTTCTCCATTAGAGGGCAGTGTTATCGGCATTGCAATTTTGCCGTATTTTCTGTCCTTACACAATGTTATAATCTTTCAACATGTACGATTCCAAAGAAGAGGTTTTACTTCAAAGTCCTTTGGTAAACTTGTTTATGGTGCAGAACTTAAAACAAAGGAGGTACTCTGCTCATCCACTAAATATAAAAAGAAGTATATATGGTGAATTTCACCATTTGTACACGGACTTACGGGAACAGCCAGACAAATTTTTCCAATACATGAGAATGAGTGTAGAATCTTTCGATTACATTTGTGAGAATACAATTGACTCATTGTCAAAACAGTGGAGGAATTGTCATGGAAAGCCAATACAAACAGAAGAACGCATTATGCTAACTATAAGGTATTATCCTTGCACAATATTTTATTTTCAATTACGGTACAGTATATCTTTTAATCAGTCAGTCCCACTTTAATTAGATGGCTCTTTAATCGCTTGTAAAAGTTACATCAACTGGATCCTGAAATTAAGTTTCTCGTCAGGAGAAAGAGACCTCACATGAGGCAAAAGACTTTTTAAAAAAGTTGAGATCCTCGTCATCTTCCATTTCCACTTTCGCGGCTTTATTTTGGAAATAACGTAGCTTTTCTGTTTCAATATTGATTATCTCCCTTGCAAATCCTGTGTGCAAGTAGACTGCCTCTTGCGACTTGTACTGCTTGTTGTCGGCGCAGATGAGTGTGACGGATTACTGTCCTCCTCCACTCCAGTCTCTTCAAAATCCAAACTGTCGGTTTCAAGACTCATCCGCCAGAAAGGCCCCTGTAGGGGCAGGGAAGTTTCCACTGCTTCCCCGTGGTTGAAACTGACATTTCAAAAACAACAAACTCTCATACGGTGGCCAAGTAGTTTGAGGATGTTGTTTCCCCCCGTCGTCACCAGACCTTTTCTCTGGAATGGAGGCTACCACTTTTCTAGATTTGTCCCGTAGAGCCTTCCACTTATTTCTGACAGCTTCTCCTAAGTATAAATGAAAATTTTCATTGCATTTAATATGCAATAAATTGAGTGTTGTATATGAAATGTAGTTAAATTTTATTTATTTTACAGATATTTATCTACTGGGATGTCTTTTAGAAGTTTAGCATTCTCATTTCGAATAGGGACATCAACAGTCTCCAAAATAATCAAAGAAGTGGTAAAGTCTTATGGTCAACATTCCAACCACTACATATGCAAATTCCGACCAAGAAGATTTTTTGAAAATTGCAGATGAATACTACAATTTATGGAACTTTCCCCATTGTGTAGGGGCTATTGATTCTAAACATATTCGAATAAACAGTCCAAAGTGCTCAGGATCAATGTACTATAACTACAAGAATTTTTTCTCAATCGTGCTCCGGGCAATAACAGATGCAAATTACAAGTTTATTAATACTGAAGTTGGGGGATATGGGAAACAAAGCAATGGAGGGACATTCAGAGCTTCTTCCATATATCACATGCTTTCCAACAAGACACTTCAAGTTCCAGAAGACAATGTACTCCCAAACACAGATATCATTATGCCATATGTTCTTGTTGGGGATGAAGCGTATCCTTTATTAAGAAATTTGATGAAACCATACAGTAGAAAACAACTGGACCCAGAAACTGAATATTTCAATTCCCGCCTTTCAAGAGCACGCAGAACAGTTGAATGTGCATTCGGAATCATATACAGTAAATGGAGGTTATTGGCAAAAGCTATTGAGACCGATGTCAAGTCAGCCGACGACATTGTGAAGGCGATTTGTATTGTACATAATATTATAATTGACAAGGAGGGGATGGATCACCATTTAAACGATATTACTATGTTCCCAAGACAACATGGGGAACCGCTTCCTTGTGGTAGACCTAATATCAATGCACAGCATATATGAGACGCTTTCAAACTATATGTTTGTCGGTATACTGTCAACAATATTACTATCTGATCCAGGATCTTCTAATTTAGAGTCCTGTGTGATCTCAAGTTAGTGTTGCCAACCCTTCCGTTTTTGGCAATAATTTGCAATAGTCTCCCGGCTCCCTTATTTTCTTCTTTTTAAGTATTGTCCTCCCTTATTTATTTATATTTTTCGTAATGTAGAAGCTTTATTTCAAACATTTAATTTTCCCGAGAATCATAATGATTTACATGATGAATTTTGTTGTTCCAGAGATGCATTAAAATGTGTAGGCTCTATAGAAGGTAAATGCTTCGAATTTGGAAAAACTGGTAGTAGTGCTGAGATATATAGATATAATATATATAAGGATGGTGTTTCTCGCATGAACAATAAGTGGACAGATGTTTGAAACAGGAGCGCGACACATCTAATCAAGTGAGAATCGCAAATCGCACTCAACTTCAATTATTCATGGCGAGAAAGTTTTCAATTTGTAAAAAAAATTAAAAAAAAAAAAACATTACGCGAGGGAAAAACTGTCTGGAAATACTCTTAATTTAAGCTTAAATAGTGTTGAATAATGTTGTTCTTGTTTTTTCTTAATTCAACTGAATAATTTGTCAATTTTTACGTGCAATTCTGTAGATTCCTGTCTCCCGTATTTTCTCCAAAAAAAGTTGCCAACCCTATCTCAGATAATATTATGCGATATGTTGTCATGCATTCCAAGAGCACTAAATAATAATTTCTATTGTTTATATAATCATATAAAGATTGTAAAGCAAATTATAGGCTATATTATCTTCAGTAATAAACCATGTTATGATAAGTTTAAGGTTATCTCAATAAAATTAAATTGTATTACGTGTAGAATTCATTTCAACTGCCACTTCATCCCATAGTTTATCAAGGACAAATCTATTGTGGTGAGATATATTACGTTGATCCCGTAAAGGTTCTCGAATAAATACACAGCTAATAATTTTGTCATTGTCCATCTTGATTATAATGAATTAATAACATTAACATGTGATTACATACGAAGCAATGAAGATCGTACGATCAATATACTATCGATTTATATCTGTGATAAGAGCAAGGAAAATGGGTTTGGTAGTTTTCGTTTCTTTTATCGTTTATCGTCACTGTTATCGTTCCTCCAACTTGAACCCCTCCATTATGGTTACATGCTCAATTATCTTTGATACAGCAGCGTTGTTTCTAGTATCGTCTATCGTTGCTCCAACATGCCCGTACCCTTAAGGCCTCCCCACACCAACGCGAAATATTCGCAGCCGTGGCGGCGACGAATATTTCGCGTATATAGCGGCAACGAAATTCGCAAGTTACCCTACACTGACGCGAAATATTCTCAGCGCTGACGGAGACCAAATTTCGCGTATGCATGGGAATATCATGTCGTAGCTCCTATGATATTCAATCAATCGCACTGTTATTTTTATGATTGGCAGGTCAATGTCTGAGGAAAGCATGGAACAAATTTTGAAATCAACGTTGTTTTTAAAACGCGGGAGAAAAAAAAGATACTAATTTAGAAGTGATCTGTTCAAAATAGACATTTAGACCTTCAGAAGTGGTTAGCGGTAAACTGTTTATTTTTCACGTTAGATGGGGGGGTCAAAGCGAATGAAATGTTGAGAAAGAATGGAAATTACTTTTAAAAGTTACCGCTATTCAAAATCTTACTGGTTTTTAAGTTACGGCGAGTTAAAGAAAAGAGTATTTTTTACTTGGCGAAGAACTCAAGACAACCTCTTGTCTGCTAATACAGAAATCTTTGCTCTGATTTCAGATCTGCTTACACAATACTTCCATCGATTAAATTGTTTTAATTACTCGTATATATTTTGAAATGTAATAATAAATATTAAAATAAATGTAATTAAAATATAAATAATGCAATTAAAAATAAATGTAATCACAATATTAAAATAAATATAGTTACAATATTAAGATAAATGAAACTGAAATATTAGAATACCTTTAATTAAATTATTAAAAGAAAAGAATCAGAATGGCGAACGATGATATCTAGTATTTAGCCTTAGATGTAGTGCTTGCGGTTGCAAACGTTGTCAAAGAATTTATAGCTCTGGAGAACAGAACACATAGAAAAAAGAAAGAAGTGTGGTGACAAAGTGAAGTCCACGTAGAATAATACAAAAATGCATCAGAAACAAGAAGTTAAAGATATCTGAAAAGATAAATTACCTATGAAACGAATATTCAGAGAATCCCTCATAACATGAATTACCATCCCAGGACATATAAATAATTGAAAATAGTGAAATGAAATGAAAGATCCTTTACTGGTAATATATTTTTATTCCTACTCAGAGAGATGACATTGGAAGATTCTCGGTCATTTAGCAATTTTCTAGGAATTGATGAGAGTACGTTCAACAAACTCCTAACACCATATAAATCATTTTAGTGCCGTGAAATCAATACATTCACATTTGGAAACAATTATTATACTTTAATTGTCCGCGTTTCTATTGTAATGTAATACGTCTAAACTCCCTCAATAACATATTTTTCATGAATTTTTTCATCATTAGATACAAAAAGAAAACCATACTGACTTTTATTAAACTTTTTAGCAAACTAATATTCCCTTGAATGTATAATGGCTACATTCATTAAAATGTGCTCTCAACGCAGAAAGTATCATAAAATTCATACAGTATTTGCAGTTCTAAATATATGATCGTGCAAAAATAGTATACAATACACGTGTGTTAAGTGTGTAACAAAATCTCGAAAACAGAAGAGACTCTACTTCGTCTCGTCTTTTCTAACTTTTCTTTGATTCTGTTATAATGCGTCCTTCAAGAGAAGGAAGACAAGAGATGATGCCAAGTCTAAAATCTGGGAGGAGTTTGTTCCACAAGCAGTGATATTCGCGTATAATTAATAAAATTATCCTGTTTATGTGTAAGTGTAAGTGTGAAGCAGTATGTACTAGGTGTATATTTTTGCTAATTTTTTCGGCGATGTATGAAATGGAGGGGGAAAGGAACTGGCCACCCTACTCCATTATCTCCTGGCCTAGTTGCCTCATAAGTGGTGCCTTCTTGGTATCATTTGTGAGGTTCAGACTTTTCTATGGAAAATTGACTAAACAACAATCCTATAATATTGTATTTAATATTAAAAAATTAATTGCAAGTCGGTTATTTTAACATTATGTAGACAAATATCGCATAATAAAATAAAAATATTAGCTTAAGTCCAAAACATTGATTATTATTGATTGAGCTGTAGTGACACCAAACGCGAGTACTAATGTTAAGAGATACAGCGCGAATCCGTAAGGTTTAATGAAAACAATTAATAGGCCTATTTATGTTTATTGAAACAACTCTTCTGTACTAGCTAATACAAAAGTTCCTAGAGTATTTCATAGGAATAAAATATGAATGGGATTAGTTTTAACAAAAAATTGCTATTAAATATATGCTTATATGTTTGCTTTTAAGAATGCAACCTTTCCTAAAGTAAGAAAATTATTAGCTTTGAACTATTATACCCTAGTAAAATGTTAAATGACGCAAAATTCATATAGGTAGGTTCTCTAGAAATATATTTCTGTATTAAGCAATGATATGATATTCTGAAGGACTGATAAAAGTCAACAAAGATGCGAATATGAAGTCATTGCTTATAGACAGGCCGTATGTAGGCTACAATTTTTCTCTTAAGATATGTTATAGATGTAAATAACTTACCACTTTAATTAAATTCCAATTGGATTGCATCTCATATTGCCCTTTTTCCTTACTTACTTGCAATCCTCTAGAATAAATCGTATAAAACTGGAGTTTTCCTTACAATTTCTCACAGAACACTATCAAAAAATTCGCGGCGGCAGCGAAAAAAACCGCGCAGGCGGCAAATCTAAATTTCAACGCTGCAGATTCGCAGCCGTCCGGCGATACATTCGCGTCGGTGTGGGCACACTCATATACCGCAATGTACACTGAGACGGTGGCAACTTTGCGAAGCGAAACATTCGCCACCGGTGCGAATATTTCGCGTCGGTGTGGGGAGGCCTTACTCAGCAAGTGCCGCGAGTCTGCCGTCTGCTGTAACTCTGTTGTAAGTGGTCGATTCCATTCATATTTGATATCAACATGTCAAGTAGTTCTTTAGGTATGTAACACTATTTGTTTTTGTTACATTTAATGTTATTAAAGCATGTCAAATTAGCATGAATGGACACAGGACAAAATATAAATGTAACCATAGAGTGCAGACTTGGCTAAGGTAGAGAGAGAGAAAAAAACACCCTTTGTTCCGTCCCAATTTTTTTTTTTTCACTTCCTCGAGTATTTAAGTCTATTTTAAATGAAGTCTTAAGGTGCGCAGATTTTCGGAAGTAATAAATTATGCGTACTATTCTTTCCAGGTGCAGTAGTGCAATTTTTCTCGATTACACTTATTTAAATATCTGTGAACCAAATCTGCTTCAGAAATAAAATTCAGAGAATTCAAGGTGGCAGCTTGTTAATTATGTATCAAATAAGCTTCCCGAGTGTCCAAAAGGTGCAATAGTAGCTAAAATGTTATATTTTTCCCATAAGATAATTTATCGTTGGAGAGCAAGATGATAAAGAATATGAGTTTTCTTTCTAACGAAATGAACATTGTCTTATTGAACTACTTATTAAATTAGGTTCTCATCGTAATAGTAATGAAAATTTAGAGAAAACTTACCCCTGGAAAAAGTCGTGGCTGGTCAAGAAAGCTTTTCCATTACAGCAAGTATGAGGTCGAAACAAAAGGAATCCAGAGAATTAGAGCTTGTATACAAAACAAGTTTACTACCTGTAACTACTGTATAAAGTTTCATGAAAATCTGTTAGATAGGAGGAAAGTTACTACTTTTGTCTAAATACATCCCCTTAAGAGGGGCAGTTCCTCTTATACCAACGTAATCAGAGTTTGTACACAAATCAAATGTACTACGTGTAAGTACTGTATAAAATTTCATAAAAATCTGTTAGATAGGAGGAAAGTTACTAATTTTGTCTAATTGTCCCCCATAAGGGGTAGTTCCACTTAGACCAACGTAATGAGAGCTTGTATACAAGACATATATGCTACCTGTAACTACTGTGTAAAATTTCATAAAAATATGTTATGAGAAAAGTTACTAATTTTGTCTAATTGCGCCCCCTATAAGGGGTAGTTCCCCTTATACCAACGTAATCAGAGCTTGTATATAAAACATATATGCTATTTGTAACTGCTGTGTAAAATTTCATAAAAATCATTGAGATAGGAGAAAAGTTATTAATTTTGTCTAATTGCGCCCTCATATAAGGGGTAGTTCCCCTTATGCCAACGTAATGAGAGCTTGTATACAAAACATATATCCTACCCGTAACTACTGTGTAAAATTTCATAAAAACTAGTCAGATATGAGAAAAGTTACTAATTTTGTCTAATTGCGCCCCTTAAGAGAAACTGCTTCCTTTTACTAACGTAATCAGAGCTTGTATACAAAACATAATATAAGCTACTTGTAACCGCTGTGTAAAATTTTATAAAAATCATAGAGATAGGAGAAAAGTTACTAATTTTGTCTAATTGCGTCCCCATATAAGAGGTAGTTACCCTTATACCAACGTAACGAGAGCTAGTATACAAAACATATATGCTATCTGTAACTACTGTGTAAAATTTCATGAAAATATGTTATGTAGCTGAAAAGTTATTAGCTTGTCCCGCTAAATTTGCATTCTGGACCACTGTACGTTTGTTCATATGAGCATCTTAAGTTCATTGACGAAAATAGGTCGAAACTGTTTAACCAATAATCCAGTAAGTCCTTTCTCTTGTGTCGGTGCATTCTTAAACTTGTTCCCAGTCGATTTTCGAGGTGACCGTTCGATGGATTCGCCAGCTCCAGCACATGAATTTTATCTCTTGACTGGTCGATCACTTCGAGGACTGTCTTCGACACTGCGAGAACCAAACGCTTGTTTTTTTTAAGGTAACAGTGTTAATTTTCTTGAAGGGGCTTCCGAAACCTCAGTTGGAACTGCGCCATAATTTGTGGCATTCTCTGTTCAGTCTGGAGCCTTTCGTGGATCCAAACGTTCGCAGTAAGCACTCTTCAATCGAAAAGTTATCTCTATCTGCCATTTTAACATCGCATAAGACCAAGATTCCGCGTAACTGAAAATCTCTTTGTTATATTAGCCATATGTCTATTTCACCAATCACTGATGCCAATCATTTTTTTTGTTCTTTTTGCCTTAACACGTTAAATGCCGCTAGATTATATTCCAAGTATTTTATAAATTAAGCCTATACGATAATAATATATAAAATTATTAGGGTTAGAGTGACTTATGGTTCATCCTGTACTTAAAAAATGAACGCTGCAGTAGAGTAAAGAACACATCTCAATACTACTCAGAATGCCCGACTTCGCGATTGTCACTTCTTGAATGTTCATCTGTCATAAGACTACAGGTTTCAGTTGCTTGGACGCTCCAGCTTGTGTAATCAGGCTCGAAACAGTTGCACTGTATTAATTTACATTCCAAATGTCAAATTAAACTTAATCCTTCGTCTCCCACTCAAGTCCCAGTTGTAAATTAATGATCATATCGACGATGTTCAGGCGAAAGGGCTTATCCCACAAAAGAAATTTTTTTCAGAAACGTCTATAATTAAATTTTAGCACATTATTATTAGTTACTTTATATGAAAGAATGTAAACATAACTGTCAAAAAACATATCTTCACGTTCACTAATTACAGCAAAAAAATCACATTTTAGAAAGGAGGGTTAAGTCTTTTTACCTAAACACCATCGAAGTCCTTCAAACGTCTTTCGGGCTTTAGAGTTTCACATTTAATAAAATAGTCAATACAACAAAAATAATTAGGAAAAGTGTATGACAGATATATTGGACGAAACTATTGACAGCTTACAGTATCTTTATTACAAACGTTGGGAGGAAAAGACTAACGATTATTATACTGCAACGTAAGATACTCGTACATGAGACTTTAACTATTCATGTGTATATGTGTGTGTGCACGAGCGCGCGTATATGTATGTGTATGTATGTATGTATGTATGTATGTACACACGCACGCACAGATATATGTATGCAAGTATGCTCTTAACGCTTACAGTATCTAAATACTACTTTAAAATATAAGTCCTATCAGCTACAGTATTTACAAATTTACTCATTGCCCACAAATCAATATACCTTGACCTATTAGACAGGCCTATTCTGTGTTGATATTGCTCTCTTTTAGCCCATTCAATTGTTGGACTGAACTTTCACCTTTTACATTCTCTAGAGACATACATTTTAAAAATTTATTGTCACAGTATACATTGTAATCTTTCAAGCCATCGCCGTTTATGTAGCGCACACAAAGAGAAAATTGTTCAACAAAAGACATACCACTAATCTCACCTGAAGTAACTGAGAAACATTACGCACCGTTCACATCTCAAACTATTGTTAATTACAGAATCACATGAATTTCGATGGTTTATACGAGTTATGAACAATTATTTTTAATTGAAACCAAAAAGAGATATATTACAATAACAATGAATGATATAAATTCCAGGGTTATCACGTGCACCAAATGTACGAAAATTTCATGCAAACCACCATTTTTAAGTTATAATAGTTGGTTACGTACATAACACTATTTTTAAATACAATAATAATAATAATAATAATAATAATAATTTATTCCCAACAATAGCATCAAATGATAATATATTTACTAGCTAAGGGATTCTATGGTTTGTTTTTGATATTCCAACTTACATAAGTGGCACTTCTAGTATAACTCGAAAAATATTTCCTTTAATGCACTATCTCTCGCATTTGCGCAAGCTGCTCTTAGAATATCTACAAAATTTACTTCATTGTTTACTGGGAGTTTATTCATATCAAACTCACCATGACCCCTATGACCACGTAACGGCACATCCTATCGTCCACATAGTATGTCTGTTTCAATTATTGGCTTGAGTGTTTTCCTATTTTCCAAAGCCTGAGTTCTCTTTTCATCAATAATATTTAAATCAATACATAATTTCTTTCTTGACATTATATCTACAAAGTTACCTGCTTTCAGTGTGACAGTGATATGATACTGTGACTGTGAGAGTAGAAGAAGGCTTGACTTTTACTTTAAATATAGATGACTTTCTGCATAACCCAATCTTTTAAAGTGTGAAGTACTCTAAAATGAGATTTAAGTACAGAACCATATTTTAGAACAAGAGCAGGCGAGCAGATCTACTAACATGTTTCAGTGCACTCACACGTTGTAACTTAGTGTCCTTTATTTCATAGTTATTTCTGTTTGCAAATGCAAAACTCTTTCTTTGAAAATATTTGTAATAAATGAAATTCATATTTAAATTCAATTTCTGTGCTCTGAAAGTAATTAACATTACAAGTACAGCATTACCTGAAGTACCCCTCCTCCCAAAAACACACCAAATTTTGGGTACGCCCCTGTTTTAGATTGTGTTATTCATACATTTTCCTCTTACTCCGTATACGTTGGCACAAAATAATACTCTCATTACATTACAAAATTGTATTACTCTCTTTTCCAGTACGTCCTCTGTTTAATATCAAATAGCGACGTTTCGAGATTGGATTCAGTAGAACCGGGTGCTTTTACCAAAATGGAAGTGAAACTTGATCTTAGGAAGTTGATATGGCTCTCCTCCCTGATATTTACCCTGTATTTACCCTGTACTATCTTTAAGATGTCATGCTGACTACATATCAACGAATTCATGTTACTTGTGATCGTCTGATACCGATTCATACTCCTCAAAATAGTGTGAACAGTATAAGTCTATTCTGAATGTGGATGATAATGATTATATCAACAGTAATCTCAATATTTTTGTGTGTGTCAGTTTGGTTAGTTTGATTCCGTGTACAGTTGGTATAGTTCATGTATTTACTTAGTATAATTTTTGTCTTCTGTTGTATGGTTTTGTGTGTTTTAGTTTGGATAGTTTGACTCCGTGTGTAGTTGGTATAGTTCATGTATTTAGTTAGTATAATTTTTGTGTTCAATTGTATGGTTTTGTGTGTTTTAGTTTGGATAGTTTGACTCCGTGTGTAGTTGGTATAGTTCATGTATTTAGTTAGTATAATTTTTGTGTTCAGTTGTATGGTTTTGTGTGTTTCAGTTTTGATAGTTCGACTCCGTGTGTAGTTGGTATAGTTCACGTATTTAGTTAGTATAATTTTTGTGTTCAGTTGTATGGGTTTGTGTGTTTTAGTTTGAATAGCTTGACTCCGTGTAAAGTGGTATAGTTCATGTATTTAGTTAGTATAATTTTTGTGCTCAATTGTATCGTTTTTGTGCGTTTAGTTTAGATAGTATCTGTGTTTAGGCTGTACAATTTATGTGTGCAATTGGTATAGGTTTTTGTGTATTTAGTTTGTGTGTGAGTTAAGACTATGTATGTGTTCAGTTTGTGCAATTTTTTTCTTTTTTCTTTTTATCGTGTGTTTAGTGTGGACAGTTGTGTTCAGATTATAATTTATGTGTTCAGTTTGCATATTTTTTTTGTGGATGTTTAGTTTGCATAATTTAGGTGTTTAGTCCGTATTGTTTTTCGTGTTTAGTTGGTATAATTTGTTTATGTGTTTAGTTTTTAAGTGTATAGTGTAAGCTGTCTTGGACTGGCTCCCCAAGTGTAGTAGACCTTCAGCTCACCCTACACTCTCCTGTAGGAGGCCGTTGCCCTTATGGGATATCAGGCTTTTCGTATTTTCGTAATCTCAATGGAGGTTTTGATTTATCTAGATTTAATTGCCTATTACACGATTAGAAGGAAGTATATACAGATTAGAAGAAATAAAGTATTCTAATGCAATAAAATATTAATTGACTTACTGAAATTCTACATATTTCACTAATGTTAGCTTCACCAAAACGTTTGAACGGAGCCGCCATTTTCAGTTGACTGTCTATGCGAGAAACAAATGACGATCGCAAAGCATGTTTTGTAGTACCGTAAAGAATTTACATTTTGAAATGTTGGCAAACAAAAAAACGAATGCTAGGGAAGTTATAATAATAAACAAATGCTAGGGAAGTGATAAAAATAAACAAATACTAGGGAAGTCATAAAATTGTGGCGATAAGCAGCCATGACTATTTTAAACACGTCTTTTAGTATCGTTTTATTGGTCTAAAGTGTTATGACGTAATAAAATTGTAATAGTCAAGAATATTATATATTGGGTGAAGATGACTGCAGTATTAATACTGGACATGACCTGGTAAAGAGGACAAGTTTGTTCAAGAACAATAATTCCGAATTAATTGCAACATTGGTTTCTGCTTTAGAAATTCCACCATTTTTATTGCCGCGAACATAGATTTCACTGCTTGGTTTACATTCAGCAAGGTGAACCAAGACCGTTAAACAATTGAATGGTTCATATTATCGGGACCCCTGTGCTTTAAGGATAAAAGATCATCGAACGAGCACTAGAAACCGATTGTTGACTCAACCACATATTCGCAGTTATTGGAAGTTTGCTGCTCATGATTTCCCAATATCGTTTAATGTTCTCCAATATTGTGCAACTGTGATACTGCAAATGAATTCTGGCAGAGGAAACGCAACTCGGAAGACTCGGAGCAGTATCGGACTAGCACACACTCCGAGCCCCTCTGAGTTGCAGAAATGCACTGCCTTGCCATAACAATTCAATTGGCATCCAGTTAGTGAAACCTGAAGACTAGGCTTACAATATCGAAGAATTTAACTGAATAATGAAGTTACTTAATTCCGAATATATAAAACAGTGGTTCCCAGATTGCGGATCACGACTCCTTAAGAGGTCGTGTAAAGTGCTGAGGGTTGTTGTGAGATGGTTAACAAAATAAATCAAAAAGCATACATTTATTATGTATTTAGGAGCATATGCATAAACGACGCTGAGCATAAAAATATGTTCATAGTTATAAATTAAAAAGTAATCAAAGCGATAAGTGTAGTTCTTTCAGGAAGAAGCTTCTCGAATCTGGACTAAGTATTCGATACGGATACATTTTCAAGTTAGAGGATATTTCTCTCTTTTATTTTCATGGAAATCATAGACGAAAACTTATTTTGCATAAATACGAAGTTATGTTGTGACCCAGTGTATAACTACTCTATACCACTTTCTCTATTGGTCTAAGATCTACGATCACCTTAGAAAATATTTGAGAATTGTAGTGCGTTATAAAATCGTCGAAAAGGAAGTTAATAAGTTGTACACGAATCTATTGTATAGTCAGGAAGAGAATTTGCTAATCTAGGTATGAACTCTGATCAGACGCCAGCAATCATCGACATACCCTTATCCGCACGTGGATATACGTCCCATTCTTCAATAAAGTGTATTCATTCACGCCTCATCAAAGTAAGATTGTGTGCATATAATCGTCTTTAATTATAATAAGCTATCGATGACATAATGTTAACAACTATTTTCCTTAACGAAATTATATTGTATTCACTTATAACTTTATTGTGTTAAAAATAATTCGATGCGCTAATTTGTATTCTGTGTTAAATATAATGACGCTGTAGATTTTCTTAAGACATTAACATCTTAAACTACTGTATTTTTCCGACTGAAGGTGAGATGGAGTTATTCAGCATACAAAATCTTTCCTTTAAGTTCGAATTTATTATTAGGAGGATTATTAGTATTAAACTTTTCTGCTTTTCGTCAACTAAAACCAAACATGGATTGCAGAAGATATTTCAAGAAAGTTCGGAAAAAATTATGGCATCAGTTGGCGGACACAAGATCGAACGAAGATGACAGCTATTTATGTATCAGTAATATATCATTTTGTAGATTCAATAAATTAGATTACCTATATATTCTGAATAGAACCAGCTCATTGAAAAGTCAGTTTTTGTCCATTATAAGTTATAATGGTGATGTCAGAAAATTCTGATGAATTTTAGTATGGTCATTGTTGGGAATAGAACACAGTAGCCAACCGTTCTACAAGCCATCCGACTTAATTTGTAGCACAACATAAGAATGTTTTTCAGAAATAGATAAGGGAAAACGTAACATGAATTGTGTTCAATAAGAAACGTGCACAACAAAAATTGTCATTCAAATGTTCTGCGACATAACGGTTGCAAATGTTATAAAATGTAAGAGCTTCTTTTGCAAGTTCGAGGTATTCTTTTCATACAAAACTGGTCTATACTCTACGAAAGTCAGGTCAATTTTCCACATTCCATCAGTAGAGCTTCTTTTGCAAGTTCGAGGTATTCTTTTGATACAAAACTGGTCTATACTCTACGAAAGACAGGTCAATTTTCCACATTCCATCAGTAGATAGCTACATATTTCAATTAATGTTTACTTCACACTTTTCTTTTGGATTTTCATCAAGTTGAAAACAATTTTCTAAAAACGGAATTAGTCAATATCCACCTGTGACTTCCCATAAGTGTTTTGAGATTCTTCCGGAAATTGCTCAAAAAGCACCTTATAAAATCATATTTTGGTGATAATAATTGCTTTTCAGTAAAATTTTACAATTTGTATTTTTCGAATGGGATCAAGAACGGTAGTGCGCAGTAACAAAAAGAACTCTCATCCAAAAGTGGGTCGCGCCTTCAAGAAATTTTGGAACCGCTGGTCTAAAAATTAAGCCTCAAATTAAAGATAGCCCTCATTCAGTTCTCTCGTCTGATTTACTTCTTACATCACTTCTATTAGAGATGTAAATACGATTACAGGAATGCAGACAGATCACTGTTGCCTGAAGAGATATCCGCAAATTATTGATATTAACAAAAATGATTAAAATATGAGTGAATTCCGAATGAAAAAAATAATTCCCCTCATATTCTACTCTAATAATCTGAATTGTGTGACGGGTAATGTAAATACTTTGAAAAGTGCTCTTTGGTTCCACAATCTGTAAAGTAGACTG
This sequence comes from Periplaneta americana, assembly GCF_040183065.1. NCBI lineage: Eukaryota > Metazoa > Arthropoda > Insecta > Blattodea > Blattidae > Periplaneta > Periplaneta americana. The sequence goes on from NC_091119.1 coordinate 84,963,646, forward strand.
TATTTAAACAACATAATTATGCAAGTTTACAGAGGTACTCATTGACGGAATATGGAACATCCCTAACTACTTCAGCCCTAAAGTGTATTTCTCTGCACTCATGATAAAATGAGTTCCGTGCTGACTATGCTGCGCGGAAAAATAGCCCCAACATCCGTCACATTGCACACTATTCTGCAACCTGTAAATCCTTACGTTACATCTCTGATGATGATCCTCCGTACCTCATAGATGCACATGTGCATGAATCTTCTTCTCTCCTCCAAACAAGCACGAACCTGGCGATGCTTCAGTGCCCGTTATTCAGATCTATGAGTCGACTGATTTATTAATTGGTTGATTGCTTATTCAATACATTATCACATACATGGATGTACACGACATTAAAATACATATACTAGAAGCCACCACTAGGCCTACTGTCAACTATAAAATTTTGGACAAATCGCGAAGAACATCTACTGCATTGTGACGAACGACGGATTCGGCTTCATGTAAACACCGGAGATGCCATATTTTCAAAGAGGGAGATGCCACTGATAGGGGAAATGTGAAGAGTGTTTGTAGAATAACGAGGGATAAACGGTAGAACTCCAAAATAAACCCTCACAACCTTGGCTTTGTCCACTATAAATACAACTCCGACACCGCCGAGATTTGAACTCACGATAGTCAGCCAGCGCTTGCCAACTGAGCTACCAACACGGTTATGCCAAATTTCATACATTCCAAATATGTTCAATGATTCTGAGAAAGTTGATGGATTGAATACCCTTTAGAGACGTCACTAAGCACGTCTCGACAATAAGGTGGCACTATAATCTTAGAAAAACTCTTACAGTGGTTGAGTTGTCAGGTTTTCAGCCTGTCACGGAGGCGCACAGTGATTAATTTTCCCAATTTCTTGGCCAAAACCTCTAGATATGTTTGAATTAATTTGAATGTAACAAAGTTGAAACAAATCGTAAAAATAACATAACTATTTACTTTTACTTTTAAAGAAATATCCACTTTTATCAGTGGTTGCCTTGTAATCCCATTCTCCATTGTGCTCTATATTCCCACGTGTTGTCGTCCAGTCCCCTACATTCCATGATCTTCTTAATATTCCACCTTCAAGTAAATTGAGGGCGTCCTTTTTTCCTACGACCTTCTGGAGGTCAATTTATTAATTTCTTGGGTCATTTGTCCGTGGGCATTCGCTGGATGTGACCATATCATTGTAACGATCGAGTTTCTAGGCGATCTACTACGTTGTCCTGGACTTTCATTCTTTCTTTAATCGTCTCATTCTGGACTCTTTCAATTTGGGACATTCGTAGGCTTCTCCGAAGGCCATCCACTTCTACAGCTTCAATTCGATCCTTCTGTCTTTCAGTTAGCGTCATTTCTTCCGCGCCGTATCCCATGATACTTTCAACGATAACCTTTAGGATAATCTTCTTAACTTCTAGTCTGATATCTCGACTCCAAAATATTCCATTTAATTGTCTTTAGAAAAACATGTTAAGAATTAAATATAGAGTAAATTCACATAAATAGCTACAGTAAATGCTTTTTGGCGTGGATGATCAATTCATTGCTTCTTAGAGTATTCAAAGTTATAATCTATTTTATCTATATATACATATAGCTATATATTATAGGCATAATATGTGTACAGTACAGTACCTCTTTCACTCGCTAGCTTCAGAATCTGAGGAGATAAGGGAGTCACCTTCATCAGGAACATGAGTGGACACATCTAGATGTGTAGATGCATCCGGAGCTGACAGAAGTGACATGACATCCATCGACAAAAGCTTCAGGTTCTTTCTTGGGACTTTCAATATTCTTTATGAAATATTGTCTAACAACGCCTGGAGATCAGTTTCAGCATACTTTTCTCTTATTTTAATGGCATTGGTATCGGCATAGCATGTCTTTTGTGCTTCTAGCACTGTTCTGTATTGCTGGAAAAAGTGGGCGTTGGATTCTTTAACCTCGAACCTAATCTGGGCATAACGGAAGTTTGTTAATTTAACTTCAACTAAAATGGACAATGATTTTGCTCCAGATAAAGGTATACAACGCTCTGAACTTAATTTATAACCTTTTCTGCAATTTGACGAACTGGTTGGTGTTGACAATTGTACATCTTTTATTGGTTCACGAAGACTCATTTATGTGACATATGCGAGTTCTGAAGGACCTACCGTTTTGTCTTAATCCCTGTGCTTTTCGTATTTTATAACGTTCACTACTTTCACTAAATTCTAGTAATAGACGCCCGCCTCTCTTTTGCGTTTAAGTAACGTATATTATAAAACTCGTAGATTTTAAAGCCATTCCTTATTTTGTGATAGGGATCTTCCAACTGTCCTATTGGACCTTTGTCATCTGGGTTTAAAATTATAGCCTATATTAAATGTTTTAACACATTCTTTAATTCATCGGATGATGTTGCAGAGGAATCGGTTATGATTGTAATGCGTTCCTTAAATAATCGCACTCTTCTTCAAAATTAGATGATGAACGTTCCTATAGTATAGTAAACAATAATTAACGTCTAGTGAGGTTTATGTAATTAATTTCATATCCTGAAAGGAATTACAGAAATAATTCAAATTTTAATAAATTGATGAAGGAATATTATATTACAACGCAAAGACTCTGTGCGCATTTCAAACCTAAAATCGAGCTAGTGGGTCCAGTGGCAGTTGGGAGCAGATTTTCTTTATTAGTACATAAAAAGCATCCACATAGGTATGACTTGTAATGAGAAACTTGACAGAACCTCACAGGACCGATAATTTTAACCGCCGTGAATCCGCCGCTTTCACATTTTCAACCATAATAAACATGATTGTATTATTTAATATCTAAATGTCGTTTGTTAATTAGATAATTAATTAAAACTATGTTCAAATACTCTACATGTCTCCAGGAATCGAACCCATGCCTCAACTTTTAGTTTCACACTTACATCACAGATACAGATCCAGGATTTTAGTCGACAATAAGCAGTACTATACTCATACCTTCAGCTTAGACGCGCAGCAGTGTCGCGGTTAAGGTGTTAGGGTACAAGTCGAAAGGTCGCGGGTTCGATTTCCGGTAGGGTCATGGGTTGGCTCTATTTCTCCCGCTGTCTTTACCTCCCTCAGGGATTTACATCTGGTACTCATTTATACTCAAACCCCAGGGCCATAGTGCTACCGAAAGGATTACATCGACAGTTGAAAGATCCTTGAGAACACGTGTTTTCCTTTTACTTGCTTATTTAATGACGCTATATCAATTACAGTACTAGGCTATTACTGTCAATGGGATTGGTGATAGCGAGATAGTATGTTAACGAGATGAGGCCCAGGATTCGTCAACGATTACCGGACATTAGCCTTCCAGTTGGGGAAAACCTCGGAAAAGAACTCATCCAGGTAATCAATCAGAGCCCACGCCTGAACGCAACTCGGAATGCAAATGCGCCTGCAGCCTAAGCTACGCTAGTGACTTCTGTCATACTGTCGGAAGTACTTCAAGAGTGGCACAAAATACAGCGACTAATGAACAGCAAAACAAAAACGTTGATATTTTGAAGAACTCTCTGCAAGGAGGAAAGAGTGCCTGTATAGATAAGAAAATTAGAAATAAGCAGCACTGCTAGCGTTATTATACTACATGCAACGATTAACAAAAGTTGTCCACAGTTTTGGAGTAACGGTTGGCATTATACTGATAATGCAACGAGGGAGCCCGGAGTCAAATCCTGGTTGAGACAACTTACCTGTTGAGATTTTACCTGAATTTTCCTCACCCCATTAAGAGCAAATGCTGAATAACTTTAGACGCTGGACCCTGGACTCATTTTGCTGGCATTATCACCTTCATCTCACTCAGACGCTAGATAACCGGAGCAGTTCATAAAACATCATAAAAACATATAAAAAACAAAATAAAGTTAAGTCCATGTCTCGGAGATTTCGTTATGTGCCAGTCGAGTGAGACAAACTTCCTGAAAGCAGTATATTTATCAACGCCGACAAGGATAAAATGTATGTTCAGTTTCAGAAAATGTCCACTTCATATTGAACATGCATAAGAAAATCCCAACACTGTCTGCTATGTAAGATTCAAATGTCTTACAAGGCACAAATCCGAACTCAAAAAAGGAGTATGGAATGTTCGAGAACTAAGTAGGAGTATACACGTAAATAATGTTTGTACTACTTGATTATCTGAATGGTATGTTATTCCTGATTCCGAGTATACAAAATGTAAATTTGAAGTACTATATTTTCTTCATTATGAGTATTAACGTTTAAACTCCTTTTCCTCTTTTTGATCAGTTTCAGCATCATTCTTTCTTCATCCACTCTTTCCAACACAGCTTTGTTCCTTATTCTGTCTGTCCAATTCACATCGCTCCATCCTTCTCCATGTCCACATTTCAAATGCTTCCAGTCGCTTCGCTTCACTTCGTCGTAATGTCCATGTTTCTGCTCCATACAATGCTACACTCCATACAAAGTACTTCATTAGTCTCTTCCTTAGTTATTTTTCCAGAGGTCCGCAGAAGATATTTTTTCTATTAAAAGCTTCCTTTGCCATTGTTATACTCCTTTTGACTTCTTGGCAGCAGCTCATGTTACTGATTATAATATACCCCAAGTATTTGAAGCTGTCCACTTGCTCTACTGTCTCATTTAGAATTCGCAAGTTTATCTTATTCATTTTTCTTCCTATGACCATGGTCTTCGTCTTGTTGGCATTCATCTTCATTCCATATTGCTCACAGCTATCATTTAGCTCCATTAGCATACCTCTTACTATCATCTCTTCTTCTGCTAACAACGCCACATCATCAGCAAATCGTATACAATTTATTCTTCTTCCTACTACTATCACTCCTCCCAAGTTTCGAAAAAATTTCTTCACTAAATCCAAGTAGATGTAGAACAGGGTAGATGATGAAGGGCATCCTTGACATACACCTCTCCATATTTCACGTCCTTTTGACATTTCTTCTCCTATCCTGACTTTGACTCGTTACTTCACATAAAAGTTACTGAACAGCCTCCTTTCTTGTGGTGATGATGACTGTAGGTAATGGTGAGAGTGGCAGTAATCATGATGGCAGTGGTGATGGTAGTGGTAGCAGTGATGGTAATGGTGGTGATGGCAGTAGTGGTGGTGGTAATGATTAATAAGAGTTGTGCTTATGTTGTTGGTGATGGCGTTAATATTGGCGGTGTTGACGAGGTAATATTGATACAAGTGGTGGTGTTGGTGTAGTTAATGATGACAGTGTAGTGATATTGATCATAATGTTTGTGGTGTTGACATTGGTGACGATGGCAGTATCATGTTTTTAATTGCTAAGTTGACGACTCTGTGTTAAAATGTTAATTATGTTAATGCCAACGGTTAATGGTGGTGATAATGGTAGTGGTGTTGATGGTTATCAATATGGCCGTTAGAAATGGTGGTAATAGTGCTGGTCAAGGTTCTGATGTTCTCAGTGTTGAGAATCAAGTGGCGTGAATACTAATTTTCATAATATTGGCGCTGATGGTGATACTGACAGTTATGTGGTGAAATTGACAGTGATATATTATAGTGATGTCAGTACTGATAGTCAGTGGTAGTTACGATGGTAATGGTGGTGGTATTTTATGATTTTCGTGATGGTGGTGATGGTTACATGTTCGTGGTAATACAGGTGGTAATTATGGTCATGATGATAATAGTGTTGGTGAAAGTGTTGGGTGATTTAAAAACGATGTCAGTGGTTACAAAATTGGTATTAACTGTATAATAAGTAACACCACCCTTGTATTTCACTCACGTTTCTAATAATTTAGCAGGATGCCTTTCTGTTTTCGTTTCCTGCACAGCTTGCTTCAGTTCCATGTTCCGCATACATCTCCAATATCTGGAAGGCTTTTTCTTTCCTCTCTGAAGTTTTATTGACATTTTACGGTCACTTTCATTCCTATTGTCTTGTAATATTAATAACTAGTAAGAAGCAATACCATTAAGCTCAGTTATATGAAAAAGAAACTTCATAACTTTGAAAGCAAAAACGACTTACATATGACTTACATCGGATCGACAATAGCAACGAACAATATCATGGTAAAATCCATTTTTGCACAATCTTGTTTTTTGTTTTATTTACAGCTAATTGTCGTTAGGCTTGAGAGTTAGAATTTCCATACAGAAACTTGTTGCTAGGGAAACCATTCTTCATAACACAAAACTATAAGCTACTCAAATAGACCCATTATTTAGCTACCATTGCAGTACAGTTTTGCAAAGTCTTCGGAATAATATTGCTCTTAATTTTCAATGCAAAATATATTGTATTTGCAATTTTAAAAATACGATCTTGCAAAAAATGTTGTTCAATACAAGTTTCTGAAGTGCATTACAAAATCTCGGAAATTGAGAAATTCGCTCTGCTCGTTTTTAAAACTTTCCTTCGATTTTGTAAAAAGCACTTCCCAACCTTGTATCTTAATATACTATTACTTCCCTAAAAACAAGCTAATAACAATACTTACGGCAGTGGGAGTGGAAATTAGTTGTCTATTTTTATTTTTTTTTTTTTAGAAATATATTAATTATTTTACAATTTATAGCAAAGAGTACAGTTATTCTTTGTCAAAATAATAGACGACAACGCGTCATATAATGTGAGATAATCGATAAAAGTGATCTGTATTACTTTGATGATTAATGAGAAACGAAAGTTGGTTATGGCCAGGCTTAGCAAATCCGGTGTCGAATAATATTTTGTTTCTCGAATAAATTGGCAATTGTAAAAATATAAAATAATTGAAATATTATGTTTAATATGTGTCGTTTACTTTTTATTTTGGTATAGTAGGCTATTCAATATCGCGAGCAGAGGTGAATAAATGCATTTCAAATAAAAAAAACCGTAACATAACAGGTTCCAGAAGGGCTAGTCGAATACGTGAGCGGAGTAATAATTAAGAAAGAATCTTATATAGGATGGACTGTAGTTAGCTGAATCCTCAAATGTATAAAGGTTACTTCAGATTTAATATTTAGGATGGAAGGCGAGTTATTTAGCTTATTATTCTTTCCTTTAATTTTACTGTAATAGGTACCTGACTGTATGTGAAGCTACACGGTTGATGCAAAAGTTCATAGCATATTTCGCTGTGACAAAAGTTTTTATTTTAGATTAAAAAATCAGTAATATGTTCTCCTACATTATCTCTGATTCTCTACCAACGCTGGAGTTGTTTTTAGTATTTATTTAGTATTAGTATATATTTATTTAACCTGGTAGAGATAAGGCCGTCAGGCCTTCTCTGCCTCTCGATCCCACATCTGAAGAAATCTGCTGGTTTGGAGCTAAAGAAGTCGTCAAGCCAAGTTTGTAAAGCATCTTGATCTCACATGTCACTGTTGATAGTGATTCGTCAGTGGGATGGGGACGTTAATCCTGGCGGCCCTGGTGCTATTCGACAGCAGTAAACTGCGTGTCGGCACCAGGTTTCCCCTTCTCCCTTCCTCATCTTTATCATCATCCTCATTCATACCCTACACTACACTTACATATACACTCACTCTGGTACATAACATAATTCTCCACAGGTACACATAATGCATAACGTGATCCGCCGAAGTGGTGTGCGACTTCAACATGTATCATTTTCTGCCTGCTATCCACAATATTCTGAATCCAAATCACACAAGTAAAGTGGATAAGGCATCGGTTACATACAAATTATGAGTTTGTTTTGTCATTAAATAAACACTAATTACATTAGTGGTTAATACAACAGAATTTGAAAATGACTGACCATACCAAGTTCTTCATTCACTCGGTATATTGGAATCGATACCGAACTTAAAATGAAATAATGAAAAAGGAAAGGAAAATCAATTTCATTTTTTTATTGTTTCCAAACATTATACACATTAGATAGCAACCACGTAAATTATCAGCAGAAAAGCCTCGTATTAATTTTATTACTTATTCTCTGACGTGCGAGTTTGTTGTATTGTGCTTGGAATGGCAAAAAGTTCTAATTTCCTCATGCAGACAACTGCAAATGCGCAATGGAGGACTTTGCTTTGCTGGGCACAGTAATAGTAATATTTTATGTAACTAAGTCTTCAATTGCAGGCATTATTTAGTGTTGAAATTTAATTTGGGCGAGACATGGCCAAGAAATTTTATCTCGAATACTCTATCAAAATAGAATTATATCACGACCTGTAAATATTGTAACAATAAATGAATGGTAATCAGTCACTGAACTTATCTGTAATCTGTAACATAGGGTTGCAGTCTTTACTTTCCTCTCCAGAGGAAACCATGCTAAGAATTTTATCGCTTTGTCAAATCCATCGCTGTCGGCTTGATACGAACTCACGAAGCGGCTAGCATGGTAACCAATGGGGACGACTAAAGGGTTGAATAGTTGACGGTCATGTACAGTACATACAATGCACCGATACTATCTCCTCGCATATTTTGTAATGCTCTAGTGATTAGCTGCGGTTTTCCACTACAGCAGTCGTAATTCGAGGCCATTTCAATCGCCGCCTCTATTTTAATCAACATTCAAACAATTAACTAATTGTGCACCAATTCCATTTACGTTCTCTCCTCCCGCCTAACATCAATATCATCTCTATGTTTTACTGCTACAAATAATTAAGAAAAATTTCACTTTTATCAAAATATACACATTTTTTATTTGCGAATTTTTCTCATAGTTTTCAAGGATTACAAACTCTATATCCATTTTCTGCCTTTTCACTCTTTTGACATTGGGACGGGATGACATTAGTTTTACTCACATAAACATAGAAGGAACAATACTGACAACGGAGAGGGCACGCAGTATAAAGTCGTGGCTATGCACTGTGCTACGTACTGGAAAGTCGCGGCTACTACTCCCGATAGGGTCATGGATTTTGATGTATGTAATACGTCTGTCTAGGCACTAAATATGGGCACCTTTTTCGGGATTTGTGGTGAAACAAGAAATGGAAAAATTTCAAATGCTTACTGTAACAAGATTATGAAGCACAGCCGATTACTAATGCCATTAATATTTGGGCACTGAACTAACGTAACATGTGTAATCACGCCCAATGACGCACACTCCTTTGCTAAGACATGAGGGCGCCAAAGTTATATTAGTATATAATATGAACTTGTATTATTAAGTTGCAATATTGTATAAGCTTCTTTTGATTCTGGTTGCTTGGAAGAGAAGACCTGGTAACCTTAACTCCGACAGAATGAATGAATGAATGAATTAATTAATTAATTAATTAATTAATGAATAAATAAACTTGTCTATAGGCCTCAAATTAGCCGTCCCTCTCATCCTCTTTCAGTAATACCACAAGCTTGAGTTGTAAGGGTGCTAGGAACAATAGACTGTACCGGTACTATTTCGCATTGTCTGTAATGAGGCGATATTAGCGATCCTAATGGTCAGCAACTATCCATGGATGCATATTTACTACGTATTGAGCTTCGTGACTGTGGTAATACCTCAGCATCGATAGCATGGACCAAAAGACCTGAACCATGTCAGTACAAGAAAACTATTATTATTATTATTATTATTATTATTATTATTATTATTATTATCATCATCATCATCAAAAAAATTGTTACGCCTCTGACGAAGAGCTTAGGAATTAGCAGGTTCGACCCATGCTCTGACATTAGTCCCGGGCGTGAGTTTGAACTCTCTTAGGCTGATTATTTTAATTTTTCTAAGATTTTCATCAATTATAAGAAGAGTATCATGTAATCCCATGATCATTTCTCGGACTATAATCGCACCAAACAACATCTCGTTGTCACTAATTACAGAATGTTAAATAGCCGTGTAGTTGGTACAGTCGATAAATAACCCATGATAAATTTTGTTTCACGAGAATGACACTTAAGTACTTGTACAGTTTGTCTGACTTAAGCCGCTCATTTTTGTTTAAGCAGCACAAATGGCGGTCACGACATGTGGGAGGAATCAGTAATTTCGCAGGAGGAATCAGGGGTAGATATAACGTCCATTAAAATGGTGTGAATGTTACAAATTTTAGTCTTCGTGTGGTAATTTTATGTTAAAAATATGCAGTGAATCTTTTAAGTTAATTATTTAATGTTACTTCTGGTCACGTTTATCACTGAATATTGTTTTTTTTTTCCTCGAGTAATTTACTCTTCTTGTAGTTCCAATGTCATAGTTTAATATTCATTCAGTTCCTCAAATTAATTTGCTTATTTCATTCGAAATAAGCAACGGATATAATAAGAAGGTATCTGCAGAGAAATGAGAGCTCAGAATTTTAACACAATTTAGTAATTTATTTCAAGATATTTGGAATAAATGGCACTCCTAGTGATACTACCATGCGAACGTCATAACCAGAGCTAGAAAGTTGGTACCAAAAATGTTAAGTTGTGTGAGCTTCGACTATATATCTACCGAATGAAAATTAGTTTAGTAGCGTAGCTCTCAAAGTCAGTGAGCCAGAACGACAAAGATGTACAGTCGGGTGGTAACCACACATGTGCTCCAATCGTCCAAGGTCTTGTAATAAGAAAATAATAAACGAATAATATAAGAAGCTGAACTAGCTCCTAAGGAAATGAAGAATGATTAAGCAACATGAGTTGATGAAATCCCCATTGAATTATTCGAATACTTGGGTGAAGACAAGAAGCAAATTCTATCATTATGGAATGAAATATATGAGAAAGACGATTGGCCTGAAGATTTTACGGAGACAGTGTTGATTCAAATACCGAAGAAAAATTATGCCAAGCAATGTAAAGAGTTTAGGACTTCAGTCTAATATCGCACTCGGCAAAGATTCTCTTCCGAATACTGAAACGACGTTTATATTCTTATCTGGAAGAAAAGTTGGAAGAACAGCAGCTTGGCTTCAGAAAGGGAGAAGGTACGAGAAATCCAATTGGACTGCTACTGACAATCAGCGAAAGATACCTAGAGAAAAATAAAGAAGTGTATGTAGTATTTGTGGACCTAGAAAAGGCTTTTGAGAGAGTGTATTGAAATAAACTGATGAGTATCCTGAAAAAAATTGGTGTGGATTGGAAAGAGAGAAGACTCTTCAGTAATCTTTATATGAAACAACGAGTCAAAGTCAGGATAGGATAAGAAATGTCAGAAGGAAGTGAAATTTACTTGACGAGTATCAGACAGGCTTCAGAACTGGACATAGCACAAATACAGCATTACTTAAAGTTACGGAAGACATACGGGAAGCCTCCGATAAACAAAAATTGACCATTTTGACACTTCTTGGCTTCAGCAAAGCCTTTGACTCACTTGACATAGATCTGTTACTGTGCAAGCTCCGAGACCTTACTTATCAGAAAGTTCAGTGTCGTGGTTTACGTCCTACCTTCAAGTACGCCAACAATGTGTGCGAGTCTGTGATCGTTTTTCTTCCTGGCGTACCGTAGGTGCAGGTGTACCACAGGGTTCAGTTCTTGGACCTCTACTTTTTAGGATCTATATAAATGACGTATCAAAATCTATTAAACACTGTAGACATATACTATTTGCTGACGACTTACAAATATATATCTCTGCACCTATATCGGCACTAAATTACGCAATAAATGAAGTAAACAATGACCTAAAATCAATTATTTCATGGACTGAAATTGAATTCAGAGAAATCACAGGCAATTATAATGGGACATCAACGACTTGTAAGTAAATTAAACACAGGTGACTTATCTCCTGTTAAAATGAATGAAACTATTATTCCTTACAGTGATAGAGTAAAAAATCTAGGAATGTATATGGACAATAACTTAAGTTGGAATACTTAAATCACACACACATGTAAAATAATTTTTATGAAAATTCGCGCACTAAAAATAATTCGAAATTTTCTTCCGTTGCTTCTCAAGAAGAATTTAGTGCAGTCGCTCTTGATGCCTCATTTTGATTACAGTGACACTCTCTACACTGACCTTAACATGAGACTGACAGACAGACTACAGCGTGTTCATAATGCACGTGTTCGATTTATTTGCAACGTCCGTAGATCTGACCGTATAACACCTTCACTAAATATGCTGTCCTGGGCCCGTCTCAAAGAGCGAAGAACTATTCACTCTCTCACTTTACTCTTAAATATTCTTCAAACCTCTAACCCTAGCTACTTAGCTTCTCGTTTTAAACATTTGTCCTCATATCACGAAATAGATACTCGCTCACAACACCATATCACACTCTCCATCCCTAAACACAGAACATCCTTCTACTCTTCATCTTTCACAGTCTCTGCAGCTCATCTCTGGAACTCTCTACCACAATATGTCAGAGACTGTCGGACATTGTCTAGTTTCAAAAATAAATTAAAATTACACTTTTTCAATTCAGATTCCTTTCAGTTATAAGCCCTCTTCTCTGCGATAGTTTTGTAAAAATAAAGGCTATATATTTCTTTCCTTCCTTTCCCCTTTTTTCTTTTTATCAGCCGATGAATTTATTATCATAGCCTTTTTATCGTGAATTTTATTTAATATTCGTAATTCTTTTCTTTTTTGTTATTATTTTATTACGTTCCATTTTGTTATATTCTAAATTACGTTTTCTATATTAACCATTCGTACTATATTAGTTGCTTTTACTATATCCCAATGTATTTTACTTTCTTTTTTCTATTATTGTATTATTTTCATGTTGTTTAGTGTCGATTTTATTATGCTATTATTATTATTATTATTATTATTATTATTATTATTATTATTATTGTTGTTGTTATTATTATTTTGTAATATGTTAGTATTCTGTTCTTCAACTTTTTGTTAAATTTTAACTGCTTGTATACTTTGTGACCTGGTAGAGTGTAAGAGAAGGCGCTATGGTCTTAACTCTGCCAGTATAAATAAAAAATTATTATTATTATTATTATTATTATTATTATTGTTATTATTATTATTATTTGCTGATGATATGGCGTTGTTAGCAGAAGAGATGATACTACAGGATATGCTACTGGAGCTAAATGACAGCTGTGAGCAGTATGGGATGAAGATAAATGCAAATAAGAGGAAGAGCATGGTCATAGGAAGACAAATAAAGAAGGTAAACTTGCGAATTCTTAATGAGTTACAAGAACAAATGGACAGCTTCAAATACTTGGGGTGTACTATAAGCACCTAACATGAGCTCCTGCCAAAAAGTCAAAAGGAGGATAGCAATGACCAAGAAAGCTTTTAATAGAAAAAAAGCAATTTAAAAGTAAATAAATAAGCAAGAATAAAACTCATTAAATAAATTCTGACAAAAATCGGATCTAAATAAAAAAATAAAGACTAAATAAAATAAATAAAAAAAATAAAACCCGAATTTCTCCATACATTTCAACCAACTCACAACGTACTTTTAACACAACTACTAACATCAACTCTCTCAACTCTTAAGAAAATATTTAAAACTATGGACCTATTTTCTGCGGACCTCAGGAAAAGGAAGTAAGGAAGAGACTAGTGAAAAGCTTTGTATGGAGTGTGACATTGTATGGGACAGAAAAATGGACACTGCGACTAAGTGAAGAGAAGCGACTAGAAGCATTTTAAATGTGAATATGGAGAAGAATGGAACGTGTGAAGTGGACAGACAGAATAAGAAACGTAGCTGTGTTGGAAAGAGTCGGTTAAGAAAGAATGATGCTGAAATTGATCAGGAAGAGGAAAAGGAATTTGTTGGGTCACTGTCTGAGAAAAAACTGCCTACTGAAGGATGCAATGGAAGGAATGGTGAACGGGAAAAGAGTTCGTGGTAGAAGAAGGTATGAAATGATAGACGACATTAAGATATATGGATCATATGAGAAACGAAGAGGAAGGCTGAAAATAGGAAAGAATGGAGAATACTGGATTTGGAGTGAAAGATCTGCCCTTGGGCAGAGCACTAAATGAATTAATGAATAAAAAAAGCAATAATCTATAATCATAAACTTCGTAACTCCCAATCTAAAATAATTTACTCATACAAAAAACAACACACAAAGTATACAAGTATGATTCTAGTCTCATTATAACAAATAACAAGAACATTTTCATTTTATGAAAAGAAATATTCCATTTATGTTCAGAAAAAATAAAAACAATATTTATACTCTGAAAATATTCGTTCAACGTCACAAAGCGTTACTGAAGCAAATCTGAAATATGATATAGTATTTCTCACTATCATCAGGTGAAAAACTACTTTGTGAATCTAATGGTGTATTTCGTAGGGGAGCCGAGGACAAAGTGGAAGGGGAGGGCAAAGTGGAAAATCGTTGTTATGCTCTTACAACAACAGAGAGCAGCACTATTCAGTATAATATTCAAAGCTTATGGTAGTATGTATGTTTCTGTTTAGCCGCACAGCGCTAGTATCGCTGTACATGGTGGAATTGAGATTACAATGAAAGGAGCTGCAAGAAATTATTTGTTTATGGTAAGTAATCTGTAGGCATCCGCCATATATATATATATAACATCTGATTTTATTATTAATGTTTAAAGCACAGTTACAAGTGTTGGGAAGAAGTTGTGATGGCTAATTTTTTTCTAAAAACTCATTTGGCAAAATTCAACCACATCTAACCTGCAACCCACTTGGAGGGCAAACTGGAAACTGAAAGAGTGAACTTTCCACTTTGCTCATGTAGTTTGGAATTCACTCATAGAGTCTGGATTTCCTCCTAATATGCAATTGCAAGATAGTTTGGCTTATAATTTACGTTTTTTTCCTGTTCTACGGAGGAGGGACCCGAAGGCTTACACTGCTGCCTAAGGCTTATTGTGCTTACCACTCCTATTCTGTGAATGATTGGGTTGCCGAACGGCCGCGCTCTTGTACAAGTACAGCACACTGCACCATGAACTGAACCCGGGATATGGTATCAATAGTGATGATATCATTGATATGTGAATTAATGATGGCGAAATGAGTCTGAGGTCCAACGCCGAAAGTTACCCAGCAATCCTCCTTCAATTGGTGCTCCGAGTCTGGCTGGATCAATGCAGATAATTTTTTGCACTGGTTGAAACTTTTGCAGAAATTGTCAGACCTAACAAAGGTAAGTCGGTGTTGTTGGTTCTTGACGATCATACTTCTCACCAGTCATTGCAAGCTCTTGAATTCGCTTCAGAAATTGGGATCATAATCTTGTCGGTTCCTTCACACACAACACACAAGCTGCAGCCTGTCGATGTTGCAGTTCATAAGCCATTCATGACGCATTTTGAAGTTGCAGCAGACAAATTCCAGAAGAACTATCCATGTGAATATCATGTGACAGGTCTGATCCGTGAAGGTTCTTGGTTCCAAATATCACTAGCGGATTCTCAAGGTCTGAAATTTTTCCATATGAATGCAACATATTCACAGAAGATGATTTTGCTCCATCTTCTGTCCATTATTGCCAGTACAGCCTAGTAGTTCCATTGATAAGCTATTCTTTGCGAAGATAGGTCTCCCAATGAAGCAGGAGAATACACAGATAGATGCCTTTCAACCCAGTAAAGTGTGGAACATCGAATGTGCAGCCTCATGTGACACCAGAAGATATTGCTTCACTCCCCAAAGTAAGCCTAGGCGTACTGCTTCAGACTGGTGAAACAAACCGAAAACGACATTGTCAGAAAACTGAAATACTGACATTTCCATTTAAGAAGGCAGTCCGCGAGAACCAGATGAGAAACCTGGCGGCAAAGGAGTGAAAACGAAGGCCGGTAAGACAATGCCGCCAGTACACTAAACCACACGCCTAGGTAGCAAGATGTTTTCTGTTTGGGCTGTGGAGAGCAATATTCTGACCCACCATCGGAAGACTATATCATGTATTGTAAATGCAAAGACTGGACTCATTAACTTTGTGCTGATATTAATCTCCAGACTATGTAGGCTAGCCTATGTGACAACTTCAGTGCTTGAAAATGTTTTAAATAAGGACAATTATTTTATATTTTACGTATCTTAAACAATATTTTCATTTATATATTGTGTTATGTAATTTCCACTTTGCCCTCTCCGAGTTTCCACTATGCCCTCTTGGTGAGGGTAAAGTGGAAAATTAAAGGGTCCTCTTATTTTTCTAATTACTTTGTTGTCTTCATTCATTACAAGTAGGGCAAGGCATTTAATGACCTATAAATTGGTAAAAAAATTCAAATTAAAAAATACATTTATGACCTAAAAATACAAAATTTGATCTAAAAAAAAAACAAAAAAATGACTGACCAATAAAAAGTAAAGCATTGCCAATGAAAATATAAGGAACATTCAAAAAGAAAATTGTCGGAGGCCTAGGAACAGAATCCAGTACCTGTATGTCAGAAGTATTGGCCCTGGCTGTTGAGACACTTGTCTCTCTGCGACACAAGGTGGTGAATGGCTGTCTCGTGAAATTCCCGGGCTGCGTTGTAAACCAGTTCCGCACGTATTGCTTGACGTCGTCGTCCGAGGTGAATCGTTTGCCCGTCAGAGCCTTTTTTAGGGGACCAAAAATGGCGTAATCGCAGGGAGAGAGGTCTGGACTGTATGGAGGGTGACCGAGAACCTCCCACTTGAATTTCTGCAATAGTGCCTTGATCGTGTTGGCCGTATGAGGCCTTGCATTGTCTGTTGCCATTACAGCCTTTTTTAGGGTACCAAAATTGGCGTAATCGCAGGGAGAGAGGTTTGGACTGTATGAAGGGTGACCGAGAAACTCCCACTTGAATTTCTGCAAGAGTGCCGTGATTGTGTTGGCCGTATGAGGCCTTGCATTGTCGTGAAGCAGAATGACCCCACAGGTGAACTTGCCTGGCCGTTTCGATTTGATCGCTTGGCGAAGTGTGGTCAATGTTTGCGAGTAACGCTGGGTATTCACTGTTGTCTTGTGCTGCAGGAAGTCTATCAGAAGGGGGCCGTCTTGGTCAAAGAAGAACATCAGCATAACCTTTCCTGCACGTATGTGGATGGCCTCGGATTTTTTTGGTGGTGGTGACCCTGGATGCTTCCATTGCAGACATTGTCGTTTCGATTCTGGTTCGAAGTGATGATAACAAGACTTCCTGCAGCACGTGACAACAGTGAATGCCCAGCGTTACTCGCAAACCTTGACCACTCTTCGCCAAGCGATGAAATCAAAACAACCAGACAAGATCACCCGAGGGGTCTTTCTGCTCCACGACAATACAAGGCTTAATATGACGAACACAATCACGGCTATCATGCATAAATTCAAGTGGGAGGTTCTCGGCCACCCTCCATACAGTCCAGGCCTCTCTCCCTGCGATTACGCCATTTTGGTCTCCTAAAAAAGTATCTAATGACAAAAGAGAATACAAGGCCTCATACGGCCAACACAATCACGGCACTATTGCAGAAATTCAAGTGGGAGGTTCTCGGTCATCCTCCGTACAGTCCAGACCACTCTCCCTGCGATTACACCATTTGTCGTCCCCTAAAGAAGGCTGTGACCGGCAAACGACAATGCAAGGAATCATACGGCCAACACAATCAAGGCACCATTGAAGAAATTCAAGTGGGAATTTCTCGGTTACCCTCCATACAGTCCAGACCTCTCTCCCTGCGATTACGCCATTTTTGGTCCCCTAAAAGAGGCTCTAATGCCAAAATACAATGCAAGGCCTCATACGGCCAACACAATCAAGGCACTATTGCAGAAATTCATGTGGGAGGTTATCGGTCACCCTACATACAGTCCAGAACTCTCTCCTTGCGATTCCGCCATTTTTGGCCCCCAAAAAGTCTCTAATGGCAAAAGACAATGCAAGGCCCCATACGGCCAAACCAATCACGGCACTATTGCAGAAATTTAAGTGGGAGGTTCTCGGTCACCCTCCATACAGTCCAAACCTCTTTCCCTGCGATTACGCCATTTTTGGTCCCCTAAAAAAGGCTGTGAGGGGCAAACGACAATGCAAGGCCTCATACGGCCAACACAATTAAGGCACTATTGCAGAAATTCAAGTGGGAGGTTCTCGGTCAACTTCCGTACAGTCCAGACTTCACTCCGTGTGATTACGCCATTTTTGGTACCCTAAAAAAGGCTCTAATGGCAAAAGACAATGCAAGGCCTCATACGGCGAAAACAATCAAGGCACTATTTGCAGAAATTAAAGTGGGAGGTTCTCGGTCACCCTCCATACAGTCCAGACCTCTCTCCCTACGATTACGCCATTTTTGGTCCCCTAAGAAAGGCTCTGACGGGCAAACGATTCACCTCGGACGACGAAGTCAAGCAATACCAGCGGAACTGCTTTACAAGGCAGCCCTGGGAATTTTACGAGACAGCCATTCACCGCCTTGTGTCTCAGAAGGACTAGTGCCTCAACAGCCAGGAGCAATACTTCTGACATAGAGGTACTGGTTTCTGTTCCTAAGCCTCCGGCTCATTTCTTTTTTAATGCTCCTCATACTTTTAATTACGTTAATTACTCACTTGATTACTGAATTACATAAAATTTAAAAAAATACATGTTACAGTATCTTGTATTGCAGAAAATTCATTTCAAGTGCACTTTTACAACAATTTTGAATTGCAGTTAACAATCAAAACTTGGCGGAGATATTCAAACAAAAATGATTGTCTATTGTCTGCTAGTACCGACTTATAAATGGAAAAGCTTCTGTCTACTTCACCGGAAACAATTGGAGCAGACTGAAAGCAAGCAATATCTCCTGGATTTAACTCACAGTCAGGAAGAGAAAAATTTTCACCAGACAAAGCTCTGCCAATTGAACTCAATGTTGTGTACCCCCTGTTCTTGCTTAGACAGTTTTTCATTTTCATTGACACTGCATCACCCACTTTACCACATGCACGGCTCAAATCATTCACCACTTTATCCACTATTTGTAGCTGTTCCACTAATGTCACTTGGGATTTTTCCAGTGCAGTTATGACATCAGGAAGGAATCCAAAATTAGTATTTATATAAGAAAATTTACCAGCAATTTCTTTATCAGCTAACAGTTCTTGCGCCTTTTTTATTGACACTGACTCACCATTATCAAAAGAATCAACCACTTTCTTCACAACATCGAAATTCTTGCAATAATAACTGCAAGCTTGGAGCCATGTTCCCCATCTAGTCAAAACAGGTGAAAATGGCAATTGGATTTCTGGAGCTTCTGTTTTGAATGCTGAAATTCGAGAGGGGGCTTTCAAGAATACTTTCTTCATACATCCAATTAATTTATCCACTTCAGGAAAATTTGCACGTACTTCTTCCGCGACCCGATGTAATGCATGCGCTAAACACGTCACATGTACCATTTTTGGGTACAGTGCACTTAAAGAAGCAGCTGCTTTCATCATGTAGGGTGCTGCATCTGTTATAAAAAGCAATACATTGGAATTTCGAATCCCATCAGGCCAAAGTATTCTCAATGCATGGTCAAATACTAAGCTGATCGTTGAGTAGTTGACTTTGTCCAGCTGCTCACAATGTAGTAGAAATTGTTCTCCAGGGCTGTGTGCTTCTAAAACTCCAACAATAAATTAGCTACATAACGGCCCATAGAGTCTGTTGTCTCGTCAATGGATACGGACACATTTCTTTCTCCAATCATTTCTCTTATTTTTTTCAAAGTTTTGCCATAGACCGAGCTATGTATGTTCTTCTCAATGTTCTGGGATCTGGAATTAATTTTCCGGTCTCCTCTTCTAAGAAAGTTCGCAGCTTAGGATGATTCAGTTTGTGAAGTGAAATATCAGCCGTTAGAAAAGCTTCACATAATTTCTCACAAAATGGCGAAAACGTTAAACACGTATCCCCCAGAAGAATTTGCTGTGTTTACACTGGATTTATTTTCAAGTCTCTGCAGGCCACGTTTATGTTTCTCCCGTGTCATGTGTTGTTCTATCGTAAACTTTTTTTCAGTAGCCACTCTCACATCGCAGATCTTGCAGAATAAAATACGACCGTCCGTTGAAAAAATATTTTCTCCATATTTTGAAACAAATGCCTTTAATTTAACACTAGCACTTTCCTTTACTTTAGGCATTTTGCTCTTGACCTGTTCACACAGACGACTAGAAACAACTGACCACCTCAATTAACAGCATAACAATGCCAGTTTACCTGGAGAAAGGAATCTCTGTGGGAGTGTGGGTAAATTCCTAGAAGTGGGCAAGTTCATTATGCCTTCAAAAATAGGGGTACAAGCTAGCATACGCTCTAAGAATTTGAATAAAATTCCTACAAGTGGGCAAGTTCATTATGCACATACCTTGAAAGGGGTAGAAGCTAGCAAACATCTACTTAATTCCAAGAAATTGTACTAACAAGGAAAATACTGAATTATAATAAAAATCTCAAATCAAATACAAATAATGTCACAGCCTTCCTGAAAAGTGTAAAAAAATGCTCAAAATGACCTAAAAATTGCTACAAAATGACATATCCGTAACAAAGTTAAGACAATGCAAAAAAATACCCTAACGAATTGCTTTTATTTAACCCGGTTTTTAATGTCATACATTTCCATATATGCTAGCAATGTTTAAACCTTCATAAGAAAAAGATGCAAAATCATTAATTGCCTTGCCCTAATTATAAGATTATTTTTGTGTTTAAATGTTGACAGATGTATAACTTTTAGTTTGTGTATAAAAACTTTGTGATACAACTTAACCCAAAGACAGGATTAGATGATATCAAAATCCATTCCACTTTGCCCTACTCTCCCCTATGTGGCACATAATATTAAACTCATAATTGTTTTCAAGAAAATGTTTCATTTCTATTGTAGTGACAGCTAGGAAATTCGTATCGTAATTCTGATGTTGAACTTGGACTGTAACACAACCGAATGCACAGCAGCATGAGACGTCAACATTTAATCGCTTATCATAATGTAACAGATTGGCCATCCCCATGTTAGAAACGGTAGCTTGTGAAAAATAATGGACGCTATGCTTCGCCACAGTCGAGAAATGAACTTCCGATAACAACCGCTAGATGACAGAATACCTAGAAGCTCTATGGAGCAATACTTTACTCAGATCTTCGAATTCCTTTCTCACTGTAATGTGAGGTTATATCATAACGTGAATTTGATGTGTTTTGCAGTCGCTAAATTGTAGCATGTCCCGCGCCGTGGCGTCGTGGTCTAAGGCATCCTGCCTAGGACTCGCATTACGGAATGCGCGCTGATTCGAGTCCTCCTGGGGAAGAAATTTTCTCATTGAATTTCGGCCAGTGTATGGGACCGGTGCCCACCCAGCATCGTGATGCCCTTGGGGAGCTACGATAGGTAGCGAAATCCGGTTCCGAATGCCAGCTATAACGGCTGGGGGGATCATCGTGCTAACCACACGATACCTCCATTCTGGCTGGATGATCGTCCACCTCTGCTCTTCGGCATGTGAACGTGAGGCCAGCAGCCGGCTGGTCGGTCTAGGCTCTTCATGTGCTGTAGCGCCACGGATCTAAATTGTAGCATACAGAGATTGGTACGAGTGCTTGTTTTATCAACTTTTTCAACACAAATAGATGATATTTTGGTACATGGGTGATATAATGTTTGCGTCCAATGCACAGTCTTGATGTACGATATCTAATTGTTTTATTTTCCTACTTTGTCCCTTGAACCCTCGTATGATCTTCAATTATTTATGAATATAACATTCAGAAAGAATTACAAAACCTCGCCCCCCAACATGTTTCCTCTTTTCTAGGCGTACATGCTTTTATTTTACAGCGATATGGAAGCAAATAAATAATAACTTAATAACTATACGTTTCTCGACCACATTAAGTCAACGTGTTTTCATAATGTAGGCCTAATATATTGCTTTATGTACAGTACACAGCTGGCAATTTTTTTACGAATAAGAGGTAGGCCTAATACTAATAATTTTATTTTAATCTGAACTATTGCTACAATATGTGTTTGTGTTTCTATTCGCTCTGTATGTTGTCAAATAACTACATCGTCTTTGGTTATCAAATTGTTTCAGTCTTCTTTCGTTTCATATCCGACTAACAGTAACTAAGCTTGAACTATGTCCATAACGTGGGCGAGATATTATCAGGCTGAAAAATTCGCTCTGAATGCATTTTTTTACACAAAGATATTGACAAAATATGGATTAATATAGTAGAAGCAATTCAAAGAGCAGCAGATGAAGAAATTGGTAAAATTAATAAATATAAAAGGAAAGTAGGGATAAGAATTTGGAATGATAAAATTATAAATGCAATTTACGATAAGAAAGAAGTACCTCCAAAATAGAATAGAGGAATCAAAACATGATCATCAGGGGAAAAGAAATCTTGCAAAATTTATTGTTGGAAGAGGACATCAAGAATCATGGGAGAATGTTATAATCCAAGTATAAAAAAATGTTATACACGGCAAACAACACTTTACATATAAAATAATCAAGACACTCCAAAGAATGAAAAGGAATGTTAGAATAAATAATATACGAGCAGAAGAATGGTTAAAACATTATAAAGAGTTGCGGTATAAATCAGAAAAGAATAAAGATAAAACCACAAAATAAGCCTCTGACTGCAGTGTAAGCCTTCGGGTCCCTCCTCCGTACAAGAGAAAAAAAAACTACAGAACCTGTAATTGAAATGTCTGTCGATTTAATTACCGAGGAAGAACTGCAATGCTCATTATAAAGCATGAAAAACAGAAAATCACCTGCACCAGACGGGATTAACACAGAATTGCTAAATTAAAGCGGAAATAAACTTAATGAAAGACTATTGAATTTCTTAAATAAATGTTGGAAAAGAAGAAGAATTCCTAAGAGCTTGTATGATGCCGATTTTATCATAATATTTAAAAAAGAGGAAACTTATGTGATAACTACCGGGATATATGTCTCCTGAATACAGGGTATAAGCCAGAGGTAGGAAACTCGTATTGTAAACAGAGCAGTCATCATGAGTATCTACGGACAACAGCAACTGTAGCGGGAGAAGCTAAGCTCTCAGGGTGGCTGCTTCCTGGCTCTGGTATAAGCTAAACACAAAAATTATAAATATACGTTTAAATGTAATTACAGAACCATTACTATTAGAAAACCAAATGGGTTTCAGAAAAGGACGCTCTTTTATTGACAACATATTTGCAATTAATCTAATTATTGAGAACAGAATATAATCTAGAAATACTTATAGCTTTTGTTGATTTAGAAAAAGTCTTTGATAAAATAAGGACTACATTGTGACAAATATTAGAAAAGAAAGGATATCCTAAACATTTAATAAATGTACTGAAGAATATTCATCAAGAAACAAAGATAAGCATTATATTAGGAAATGAACGGCTGTCTTGAGATATGATTATCATCAACAGTCTAAGACAAGGATGTAATTTGTCTCCGCTATTATTTAATATCTACATGGACAATATACTTCGAAGGTTAAAAGAAGAAATAGCATAGTTTGGAATTAAAATAGATAAAAACAATACACTTGTCTTAATATGCTGCTCTTTGCAGATGTTAATTCAAGATAATGAGAATAAACTAAAAATAATTATGGATAAATTACAGAAAGTATCCCAAGATCATAAAAAATCGAAGATCATGTCTCTATAGAGAAAAAACATAATACGAGTAAGTACTAAGATCAAAAAAGTTTTAAACAATAAAATAATAAATGAGGTTGGAAATTTTAAGTATCTAGGTTGTAATGTAACATATAAAAATAACAACGAAGAAATAAAGAATAAACGAAATACATTTAAACACATTAAAAAGAAAAACTCGAAGGGAAACAAATCTAAAATTCTATAAAGCAATAGTTGTTCCGGTTTTATTATATGGATCTGAAAGAAGGACTGTAAAGAGGACAGATTGGAATCATACACAAGTAGCAGAAATGAAATACTTTCGAACAATAAAAGGATATACTAAAATATACCAAATTAAAAATGAAGATACACGAGAAGAATTAAATACATTTTCGTTGAATGTAAAAATTAAAATGTATAGATAAAAGTGGAAAATCATCCCTTGAGAATGGATAATAACCGCATTCTACTACAAACATATACGTTAGATATCAACAGTCTGGCTATAGAGATGTAAAGTTCTCCAAGAAGATGGTACATGAGGCCGTAATAGGAGTGCTCTCCTAATACTTGAAGAGTTGATTATGATGACACATACTTGAAGAGTTGATTATGATGACACATCTCCTTCCTTGCTTCAAGCAAAATTCCCGTGTTTTCCCTGATCACCTGTGAATTTTCTCCTAAAGTAATCATTTCATCCGTATAAACAAGCAGCTGATGTAATCCACTCAATTCCAAACTCCCTCTGTTTTCCTGAACTTTCCTAATGGCATATTCTAGACCAAAATTTAAAAAGTAAAGATGATAGTGCATCTCCTTGCTTTAGGCCGCACTGAATTGGAAAAGTATCAGACAGAAATTGGCCTGCACGAACTGTGCTGTACGTTTCACTGAGACACATTTTAATAATCTAACTACTGTAGTTTCTTTCGAATATCAAATTCAATAAGAATATTATATAAAACTTCTCTCTTAACCAAGTCATATGTCTTTTTGAAATCTATGAATAACTGATGTACTCTGCCCTTATACTCCCATTTTTTCTCCAATACCTGTCGAATGCAAAAAATCTGATCAACAGTTGATCTATAATGCCTAAAACCACAGTGATGACCCCCAATAATTTCATTTACATATGAAGTTAATTTTCTAAAAATAATATTGGATAAAAAAAATTCTACTACGTCAACAAAAGCGATATTCCTCGAAAGTTACTGCAGTTAGTATTTTTGCCTTTCTTAAACACAGGTACAATTATTATAGACTCCTATTTTCTCTACAATTTCCTTTTCCCAAATAATAGGCCTAAGTACAAGCTATACATTTCGC
The DNA here is from genome assembly GCF_040183065.1 of Periplaneta americana. Classification (NCBI taxonomy): domain Eukaryota; kingdom Metazoa; phylum Arthropoda; class Insecta; order Blattodea; family Blattidae; genus Periplaneta; species Periplaneta americana. Next base: position 84,988,554 of record NC_091119.1, read on the forward strand.
TAGATAATGCGCTTCCACCCATTTGTATTAATTCTACTGGAATTTGATCGATACATGGAGACTTGTACTTTTTCAGATTTTCTATCGCAATGTCGGCTTCAGAAAGTGTGATTTCGGGTAGAAATGGCTCAGCAGTTTGCATTTGAATGTCATCCCGATCATTTCTATTTGAACTATGTATATTTAGTAGTTGCCCAAAATAGTTTTTCCATCTGTACAGGATGGAATGAGAGTCTGCAAACAAGTCACAATTCTCATCATTGATCAAATTTACCCTTGCTTGATCTGCTTTCTTAAATTCAGAACTACTTTAGGTTTATAAATTAGTTCGTGTGAGCAACTTTTAGCAGTAAAAAATATGAGAAAATAATAATTATTAATTTAGAATGAACCGTCATTCTGTTATTAAAAAGCCATCCTAATCTTTAATAAAATTATGTTTCATATGAGTATTTTCATTGACTGATAAATGATGAATACAAGAAATCCTTTCAATAGTTCGGAAACTACTGCACACAGACATATGAGATGTCAGAGACCAAAATTTTGGTATCAAAGATGCTACAAACATATATCGTCGTGAAATACATTTTTTTTTTTCAGTTAATATTTTTAGTGGGTAATTTTACTATGCTTTATGAACTTCTGTGATTATCTAGCGTCTGAATGATATGAAGGTGACAGTGCCGGCGAAATGAGTTCAGGGTCCAGACCCGAAAGTTACCCCGCATTTGCTCTCAATTGGTTGACGGAAAACCCCGGAAAAAACATTAACCAGATACCTTGTCCCAATCAAGATCTGAACCCGGGTTCACTCGTTTCACGGTGAGGCAAGCTAACCGTTACTCCACAGCGGTGGACGGTTAATGGTTAAGGCTGGTTCACAATAAACCGGGAACGAGAACCAGAATGAAAACGAGAAGCAGAGGACGTGAATTTGAAAATGTTTTATCCATAATAAACCGAGAACGTAGACGACTATGCATATCGATATGTATGTCAATAACGATATGTAAAGTCGATATTACGTATTCTGATGTTAATTGTGTATAATTGACCAATGGCGTTCTCTCATGAGTACAAGGCAACCAACATAAACATAGGTTAACCAACTTCGAAATTTCAACTAAAACATTTCATTAGGTACGGTACTATAAATATGCCCATGCATCTTTATTATCACAACCTATTTTAAGTCTACCATAACGTAAAATAATTAGAGAAGAAACATTTATAATATAACAAAAATGAACACAACAGTAGTTATTGAATTGAAGCGTGAATATGTAGTGTGTAATACAACCAATACAGTAATAAAATATGATTCGCTTCCGATTTGTGTTCAAAGATGCAGCTATTGAAAGCCACGTATTCTCCTTCATTTTCTCATCTTTGTACGAGGCGCCGCTTATCGTAAATGTGAGGATTTCAATATTAGAATCTCATCAAATAAAACTTGCTCCATGATGCACAGCACAGAACAAAATAATGCATAGGTTATGTCACGGTCTTCTTTCTACAAAATATACGACGACAAAATAGCTTTTAGATGGCAATAGAATGAATCTAGTGGGCTGTGATCGGAAACGTGAACGCCAAAGTTGAAACTTGGCCAACTCTCCGTTCCCGATCTCGGGCTCCGGCAAGCTTTTCGTTAATTGTGAATGCTCACAGTTAAATGTATACATTATAACAATTTACCGTTTTCGTTCCGATCCTCGTTTCCGGTTTATTGTGAACCAGCCTCTAATGGTGGTCTGGGGATCATAAGTAATATCGAAAAATTGGAAATACCAACTCCAATTATTTCCTCGCGATTTGTTGAGAATCGAATCAGGATTTTCTATCTATACTCTCAACTCTTAATTTCAATGCGTGAAGTTCTGTTTGTGAATAGAGCGCTTTTATTTGTCGTGTCAATGACAATTCCATCTCAAGTTCACAATATTTGAAGACGTGTCTGATAACGCGTAACACAGTCGTCATTTTTCATCGACTGACGGTGACAGACTTGGACATTCTCATTTCAGATAGTGGCGAAGTGTGAATGCCGCTCCTCTGAAACAGAGTATCTTTTTACTCCAACTTGTTTTAAAATTATTGACTGAAGAATTCAACGCCTGGAACTCGTTGCACAAAGGCACGAGAAGAGAAAGCCGCTTGCGAGTTGTATCAGTCTTTTGTTCGCAGATGTTGCGTTTCCATAGACGTGCTAAAATCTTATTCCACATTATTACAGTTGTCAGGCTTTGCAGGCTGATTCTATACATGCACTGCAAGTATTGTAGTGGAGGGAATTATATATTTATTGAATATAGGACACGACTCTTCAGAAATGAACGGTGAAGGATAAAGTATACGAACTGAGTGGAAAGTAACGCCCGTTCTCCAAACAACATTGAATATACATCTGTCTGTGTACAATATCAACTTGAATCTATTGAACTGTTGTTTCTATTCAACAATTGACTTCGTTTACAAGATAACTTACATAATATATTTATTTTCTTGAATATTCAGTATATCGACAAGATAGTAAGAAAGATTAACGTAGAAAAATACTTAACGTAAATGAGAGAAATTCTTAAGTAAGACAACAGAATAGGAATGTGCTTAGAAATTAAAAATAGAATTATTTACGATATACGGTTATTTAAAAGTCGCGAATGACTTAGACGGTACTCTAACTATATTAAGTAGTAGACCTAAAATTATGGACTATAATAACGGTTTTTTTTTTTGTAAAATAGTGGGTTTTATTCTGGTATTTTTTATTTGATATAAGGTAAACTGGGGTCTGTTGGACAGTCGGGCATGTTGGACACTCTGTACTTCAACGTGTTCCTCGCCTCTTGTGGGCACCACATTCTGCTAGAAGTCAATGACGGAAGTAGCCCCACTCGTGGCTACTTCCGTCATTGACTTCTAGCAGAATGTGGTGCCCACAAGTGGCGAGGTAACACGTTGAAGTACAGAGTGTCCAACATGCCCGACTGTCCAACAGACCCTAGTTTACCCTATGATTGTTTATATTCTTGTATAATAACTTACATAGACATTCGTTATATCAAAGTATGTTTTACAGCAAATATATCTATGAAACCTGTAAACAAACTAACGGAGTACTTTCGTTTCCACAACATAAACGTGATGTTGGAACCTTTGTCCTGAAGAGTTTGGAGTAAATATGACTTCTACTACAATTACATTTTAGGCAGTTAAATATATAAGAAGTTTTTGAATTAGTTATGAGTAGGCCTACTTACACTAGGTCTACGACAAGATAATTACTAAACAATTGGCTCACGCCTTTATTGTTTTAATTAAGTATTCATAATTTCCAAACCATTGCCCTACTCCATATTTGGAATGATACTGAGAAAACTTGAGTTTTTTACATACTTTATAAACAGTATATCTATATCTATCTTTAACATTACAGGAGCTATGTGCTTTAAACGAGACTTTTGAATCAGACTCTTCATAAACAAAAGCGAAAACTCTTCATGTGATTAGCATGGCTCAAGTCCACCGCATAAGTCAACAGTGAATGGATCTCCGACTAATATCTAACGCCCACATGCCTAGCGCGAGCAATTCTAGCCTTTAAACGAGGTGCAACAGTGTAGTAGAATATCTTGCACACGCTTAAAATATATTCTACGTCGCTTTTGCACTTTATTTAAACGCTAGAAATGCTCGCGCTGGGCATGCTTGTCTAACCCAAGTCTGTTATACCGTGTGTTCATTTCAAAACTTCTTACCTTGAATTAATTTCAGATGTGCAGAGGGTATTATTTTGAGGAAAAACACGTCGATTTAGTTTTCGATGGGCAAGTTCAGAACAACTGTTAATTGAATTTTCTGTTTCACCTCATCACCCCTCTATTGCACCCTCTATCTTCAGATACACCATTTTAAAGAGGATTATGAACCATATTCATTTACCAAAATACAAAATTAATTCGGTCCATCCTTTTCTAAGACATAGCCAGGAACGTATCATATTTTAATGAATAACAAAATTACGATTACAGAGGTTAAAATGAATACAAGCCATTTAAAATAAATGGGAATAGAAACAGAATCGCAATAGTTCGCGACCTAAGGATAAATAGGCTACTGAATGATCCTACAAGCGATGACCTAAGTTAAAGTGTGCATAAATAAACTTAATAAAAAACCGATGGACAGTTTCACGACAACAGGAACTCCAGTCATAATAGACAAACAACAGATTTGTTTTCTAGTATACACAGTAATAAGCAAGTTTTCACAGTCCAGACCATCAAGGACCGGAAGTAGTGTTAGGTCAGGCACACACTGCGAAAGGCTGAGAACGATGTCATCAGAAGAGCCCTCGACTGAAACCCACAGAGAGGCAGACCGAGAACAACCTAGAGGCACACAGGCGGAGAGAGGCTGCGGCAGAAGGAAAGTCATGGTCCCAAATAATTGCTCTGGCCAAAAACAGATGCCAATATAGACTACTGTATTAACAAAACTACCGGTAGAGTATATTGATCTGAAGTGACAACACTATTTCCTAAACGTAATTATTCCTTCTCAAAGTTCAATTTATTCAATTTCAATTAATGCTTGGGTATTTAACGACGCGGTATCAAAATCGATGTAATTTAGCGTCGATGGGATTGGTGATATCGAGATGGTATTTTGCGAGATGAGAGCGAGGATTCGCCATAGATTACCTGACATTTGCCTTACAGTTGGGAAAACCTCGGAAAAAATCCGAACAGGTACCGGTATTCTGCCTAAGCGGAAATCGAAACCGCGCACGAGCGCAACTCCGGATCGGCAGGCAAGCGCCTTATCCGACTGAGCTTCGCCGGTGACTCGTATTCGTAATAATATTGAATAAGCCCGTTAGGAGTTTACAGAGGTAACATAATTTCTTGTCGCAAGTAAGAAGCAATAAATTAGTTTCATTTCAGTTAACCCGAGGAAATTGTGGAACTTAAAATATTTTTATACATAAAAAACTCGTTGCTATAGCAATCACATTTCTTGTGAAGCGACAACACTATTTCCTAAACGTAATTGTCCCTTCTCAAAGTTCAATTTATTCAGACACTGCACCTGACCACTTCAGACCAATATACTGTAGTTTTGTTAATTCGGCCACAGGAGACGGTGATATTATATTAGTCATACGAGAATGAAATTCATGACCGTAAAAAATGCAACATCGTATAAGGAGCAAAATTTGATTTGTTATATTGAATTATTTCAACGTTACAATTGCTTGTTTGTTAAAATGTGTATATGATAATGTTATGCAATTTGTATTCTTTTGTTTTGTGTGTTTTTGGAAAATATAATTTCAATTAATGCTTCGCCATAAATATTGTAACTAAAACCTTGTGCATCCCTCGTGTTTATCGTACGGCTCGTCCTCTCCCCACACGTTACCTGCATTTTGTTTACGATTTCACTGTGCCTAAACTAGACGCTCTACTGTAGGAATATTAAATCCAAACGTTTGAGATGGGCAGGGCATGTAGCACGTATGGACGAATCCAGAAAGGCATATAGAGTATTAGTTTGGGAGGCCGGAGGAAAAAGACCATTGGGGACGCTGAGACGTAGATGAGAGGATAATATTAAAATGAATTTTAGGAATGTGGGATAAGATGGTAGAGACTGAATTAATCTTGCTCAGGATAAGGATCGATGGCGGGTTTATGTGAGGGCGGAAATGAACCTCCGGGTAATGTAAGTAGTAGTAGTAGTAGTAGTAGTAGTAGTAGTAGTAGTAGTAGTAGTAATAATAATAATAATAATAATAATAATAACACACAAAATTTAAAATACCGGTAATGTAAATTGTAAACAATTTTAATAATAATCCCCTTGACGAAATTTTGCTACTTTAAACTGAATGAAAGAATTTCCATATTTTGGATACATGCTTCCGTGCCATTTTATCCCACTGACAACTACCGCCAGTCTCATCTTTCGGTCGGCCTGCCGGTCGACCTTGAGAACTCCGTCTTTCGATTGTCGCTTGCCTCCGGAGTTCCGCATCCCTCTGTATACTCCCTCTATCACCTACAGCAGTACCGGATAACACCGGAGGTGTGCTTTATTCGTAATATTGATTCCCCCGTCAGTAGTATTCGTCCGCTGAGCAGCACTATCGTGAAGTCAGATACAAATTATTTCTTTAGTCTGTTATTTAACGACGATGTATCAAGTACTAGATTATTTAGCGTCGATGGAATTAGTGATACCGAGGTGATGTTTGGCAAGATGAGGCCGAGAACTCGACATGTTTTTAACTGACATTCGCTTTACAGTTGAGAAAACATCAGAAAAACCCCACCAGATAATAAACCCGAGCGGGAATCGAACCCACGTCCGAGCGCAACTCCGGATCAAAAGACATCGACTGAGCTAATCCGGTGGCTCACTTCTGGTTAGTATCAAGGTTTTTATTAAGAATTTGAGCCATATTGTTCAATAATAATCTTTAAGCTTAATAATAATAATAATAATAATAATAATAATAATAATAATATTATTATTATTATTATTATTGCTGTTGTTGTTGTTGTTACAAATTTGATTGGATGTAACATATGAAATGTAAGATTGATTTAACAGTGAAGGAAGAAATTTTCAGAGTAAACAATATCATAATTACTGTACAATTTGAAACGTGTAATACCTTCAAACAGTGTTCTCGAAAAATTTCGCACTTCTCAGATTATCTCCTGATAAACCTGGAAAGACCCTGGAATGCATCTTCTGTACAAGCGACAAATTAGACTTATCGTAAGTAAAACAGTGTATCGTATTAATACACAGAGAAGATTTTAACTCAGAGTACTGCGTTTTTCCGTCTTCAGTTTTGCTTACTGCAATTGATAAGAATAATTCTCTGAAGATTCTATACTTCGTATATGCAATCAATGATTCAAATAAATCCATATCCACAAAGGAGACACCTGTTTGCACAAAATAGTACAGGGACATCATTTTATTTTTACTAACATTTTTAATATTAACCTGGCTATATCTTTAGAGAAACGGAAACACCGTTTGCTACTCCCTTCCACGACTGTAGTTCGATGATACTGGCGTAAAACACAAACAAATCACTCTTCTAGGTATAGGAGGGAAGAAAAGTAGTTCATCCATTTACGTAAACTAGGAAATATCGCGCTTTTTAGTTCGATAATTTTCTTTAGGTTTTTGTTTAATCAAAATACAGTACTGTATTAAGAATAAGTGTTTTACTCACGAACTGAGTTATCCATGCGAACGTATTCATTATGCAGTGTATATTATACTGTCTACAGCACATTAACGTACAATATAGAGAAAGAAGTTAAATTAAAAAATAATCATAATATGAATATTTAAACACATTTTTGAAAATGGTGGCCGTTAATTTCGATACAGACTTCAGTTCTTTTGTGCATATTATCGCACTATAGACTATTGCATCTAATTCCAATTGCCAGTTTCGTCCTTCGTACTAGTAACTCATGTTGAAATAATTCTGTACCTGCTCTGTAAAAGAGTACCTTACGTACTGTAAGTTCAATCTTCACTTCTGCCCGACCCGCACAGATAAAATTACTCAGGCATGCTATCTACTGTCCGTCCAAGTGGTTATGCCGCAGGATCGTAGAAAGGGAGGAAATCACGTGGCAGTTAATTGCTTAACGAGGTCCTTTCATTTAAGTTATTTTAAACAGTTGTATAATACTGTATTACGTAGACGTCCAATTCCTAACAGAAATTAATGTTTTCAGAAAAGAGCTAAGACAGCCCAGCTTTTACAGAGGAGCGAGCAGAAGCAGGTGGGAGAAATCGGGATGCGACGCCAGACAAACGGACAGTACCTGTGCGAAAATATGATTCAATATTGAAAGCTCTTTCGTCACTTGAAAACGCGAACATATTTCTGGAACGTACTATACTCACTAACTCAGTGCTGTTTACTACATGCGGCCTTGGTTCTGTGTGGAGGACAGTTCATTAGTAGAAGGGGTGGGAGTGAAGTACATTCAAAAACTCAGGTACAATAAAAATTGAAGTAAAAATAAAATGATGTCCTTGTATTAGGCTACTGTAGAGGGATGTGCAAATTATTTTTTTTTAATACGGCCGGTTTACTGAAATCCGCACTTGCTGAAATGAAAATACTCGTACCTGCTTATGAGGAGAACAAACATTCTTCTCGACTGCTATGAATATCAACTTAGTTTGACAGAAAAGTTTACAAGGGGGCTGTGATATCAAATGAAGGCTATTAAAAAGTTGCATGACATTTATAGCTTTGCAAGGAACAGAAACTTAGCAAGTTTCTACTGCAGTCACCCCTTCAATCTACTGAAATATATTTATAACACTGCAGTAAAGTATCTTGTTACGCTAGTGCCTCCAAGTAGAAAACTTTTCTTGTGGCTGAAGATAATTCAAATTCAATTCTAGAACAACTAATTGGAGAGAATATATAAGAATATTGCAAGTGGATATCAAAGCTTGTCCATGTCCAGATCACTTAGTTTTAAATCACTTACTCTTATCAATATTTTTCATTCGCACATTAACAAATTTAGAAAATGAATAATAAGTAAACTATATTGTTCTCTTTGTTTTTCTACTATTGAGAGTGTTTGATACGGACACAAACGGAAGAAATGGCATATACTGTTATATTATTTTTGTAATATATCTAAGTTAAGGAGCACTATTACACACAGAGTATTTTCAATTGAAAGTACTCTAAATGCTTGAATAAAATTCAAGATTTTTCATTATCTCGTGTAAAATATTTAGTTTTTTAGCTTTACACAGTTTTCATTTCATCAGATAATTTTCTGTACTTAACACATAGGCCTATTTTTGCTACACCGTTTTATGTTTTGAGCATTTGCTATGGTAATGTAAATACGCTTCAGTTCAGTTTTTTTTGTCCACGAATGTTTTGTTGACGCAACTGTGATCTGTGTAATATTACCTATATCACTACATTCTAATAATACAGGCCATATTGACTTGGATAATTATATTTTCGGCTACCTATTGCGTCATGGGTGATAATACTCTTTTTTGTAACTTAATGCTCAAATTTTTGTCCTCTATAATTGATAATTAAAATTACTTTTTTTACACGATCATGTTTTTTATTGTATTTGGGCCTATAGCTTTTGCTGTTAGGCGTTAAAAGTTAGAATTACCACACAGAAACGTGTTACTAGCGAAACCATTGTACACAACATAAAACTATACTAAAATATACTCATTACAGTGCACTTATTGTTACTTAGTTACCATTACAGTGCAGTTTTGCGAAGGCTTTGGAATAATATTTCTATAAATTTTCGATGCAAAATATATTATATTTGTATTTTTTTCTCGCTGTTATTTATACTCGCTTTAACATCTTTGGTCATATCGCGAGTTAATCTTTTGAGTGAAATCCGAAGACCTGTGTACTATTCTTGAGCTTGGTTCTATTGTTCTGAACTAGATGACGACTGTAGGCTATATGTACTTATTACTAATGTTTTATGAATATGATATCGGTGATGAATGAGGCCGGTGATATTCAGGGATGTTATGGCCCGACTTTCCTAGCATTTGCCTTACGGTTCAGGAAAAACTCTGAAAAACCTCAACCAGGAAATTCAACCCGACCAGGAATCGAACCGGGCCCTCTGCGTAAGAGAACAGCATGTTGACCCCTATACCACAGAAGTGGTCGAATTTGGAATTTTAAAAATATGATTGTGCAAAGAATGTTGTACAATACACGTTTGTAAAGTGCATTACGAAACCTTGAAAATTGAAAAACTCACTCTGCCCGTTTTTCAAACTTTTACACGATTTTGTAAAAAGCACTTCTCAACCTTGTATGGTAATATGCTATTTCTAATCCAAAATCATTTATTTATAGCTCCGTTTCACATACACTTGTAATATAATATAGGCCTATGTTCATATTTTTCCGAGTGTCTCATTTCACTGCAGCAATTAGTTTCCTATACAGAGTGATTCATAAGTAACTGTACAAACTTTCTGGGTGTAATGTAGAGGTAAAAATAAGACTAAAATATTCTATACAACTTTTCCCGTAAATCTTTGCTTTCAGAGTTATAATGCGTAATGTCCTATCTTGCTACGCATAAAGAACATGGGCCAGTGAAGTTTTCGGATGTATCACGTTCGCCTACATAGCGATTGATGTAGATGTTTGTTCTTATTACATCCCGCTATCGTTGATTCCGATCTCATAGGACTTTGTTTGCTTTATACACATTCATTCTGTCCTAGTTCAGTAGGCATCAGTTGTGTACGGTACGATAGGTCGTGCAGGACCAGTTGTTTGGCCAGCCAGATCGCCGGTCCTGAACCCCCTGGACTTCTACCTTTGGAGCCGTCTGAAGGTGCTCGTTTATACCACTTAAATTCCGAACGTAGTATAACTACAGCAACGAACTCAAAATGGCTGTGAAAATGTTTGACATTATTTCAACCGGCTCTGTAACATTCCAAGATCAATACCTACCAACTTACTGTAAACAAAGTCCTGTCAAGTGGGATATACGAATAACAAACATCTACCGTAGTTGCTATGTAGGCAAACATGATACATCCGATGGCTTTACTGGCCCATGTTTTTTTTTTATGCCTAGCAATATAGGACATTATTCATCATAACTCTGGAAGTAAGGATTTCCGGGGAAAAGTTGTATAGAACATTTTAGTTTTATTTTTACCTCTGTACAGGTACTTCTGATTCACCCTGCGTAAACAATAGACAATTAAATCCGTTGCTGAGCGGTTCGGATTAGCCTGGTGTAACGAGCCCAACAGAGTAGGAGACCGCCTCTAGTCTTGCCTATCTACTCTGTTGATGGAACCTATACATAGTTCCGAAACGTTTGAAATATCAAGTTCAGAGACATGCTGGAACACTCAAGAACCAAATTCTAAATCCTATTTATTTATCCTAATTAAAACTATTGATTTTATTGTGAACTCCTTTTCGGTGAAACAGTGTATGGATTGCTCTTTTCTCCTCTACCATCATTTTTTCTCTTTCCCCTACCTCAAGTGACAATCAGCTTTCCTTGTCCCACCAGCACACACTCACGCATGATCTCGACTATCGCGGGATATCCCGCATTCGTTGTAAGTTGACTACCCCAGCAATCCGCAAACTACATTGGCAAGAGACTAGTGAAGTGCTTTGTGTGTCGTGTAGCATTGTATAGGGCAGAAACATGGACATTAATAAGAAGTGAAGAGAAGCGAATAGAAGCATTTGGAATGTGGATATGGAGAAGGATGGAGCGTGTGAAATGGACAGACAGAGTAAGAAACGAAGGTGTGTTGAAAAGAGTGGATGAAGAAAGAATGATGCTAAAAAACTGATCAGAAATCGGAAAAGGAATTGGCTGGGTCACTGGCTGAGAAGAAAGTGCTTACTGAAGGATGCACTAGGAGGAATAGTGAACGGGAGAAGAGTTTGCGGCAGAAGAAGATATCAGATAATAGACGACATTAAGATATATGGATCATATGCGGAGACAAAGAGGAAGACAGAAAGTAGGAAAGACTGGAGAATGCTGGGTTTTGCAGTGAAAGATTTGCCCTTGGGCAGAATACTATGAATGAATTATATATATATATATATATATATATATATATATATATATATATAAGTGAATGTGGGTATGTATGTATGTTCTCTATACAAATCTACACGCTTTGACCGACATGTGCCAAGGTTTGCACATTTAACTTTCATAACTAGGAGAAAAACATAGGCCATATTAAAATTGTTAAAATGGACGTTAAATTAATTTAAGAAGTTAATAATTAAAATAAATACCATCAAACATTCATGTGTAATACTAAAATGCAATCTTCTATAGTCTTCTTCTTCTTCTCCTTCTTCTCCAATCAAGGTTTAGGTGATTTCACCTGTTCCGGTCAAAAAGATCGAGCCATCTTTTCCTTGGTCTACCAATATTTCTTCTTACCTGTGGATTATATGAAAGTATTTGTTTGGGGATTCTTCCTTCAGGCATTCTTTCCATATGACTTAACCATTTGTTTCTGTATTGTTGTATTTTGTCATTTAGTGATGTAATCTGTAGTTCATTTCTTATATCTTCATAGTCAATTGATTTTTATTATTGTCTGTTGTACTCAACATCGACTTTCACGAGACCATGGAAATAATAACAAGAAATTAAATAACATTGTTGATACTCGTCATGAAGGCTAAAACTAGACAATTCATGCAATAAGTATCTTTACGCAGTTGTAGATAGTGAGCAGACTGTGTTTTATCCAACTGAATTCTTGAATTATTTGAAAACACAAGGATTGCTACTATATAATTTAATACTTAATATTGAATCACCAATAGCACTATTGCGAAATATTAACCCACCAAAATTATTCAATGGAACAAGAATTGGGTGAAAAAACTCATTCAACACATAAGAAGTGACAATATTAACTGGCAAAACGAAAGAAGATGTTTTTATTCCACGCATTCCTATGATCCCCATATCCACTAACTTGCCTTTCGATTTTAAGTAACGGCAATTTCAGTGCGACTAGCATTTGTAATGGGCATATTAAAATTAAGCTCAAGGACAGTCGCTCAAAGTTATAGATATTAACTTAAAAACTCCGTGTTTTCACTTTCTCAACTATATTTTGTACAAAGAAATAAAAAAAAAAAAAGATTTTACACACATCAAAAAGCAATTCAATGACACTTTTGTCATATTGCTAATGTAGTATGTGAATGTACGTCTTTCAAAATATTGTTGTTCATGTCCGAAAATGTGTTACTGCGAAATTCTAACTGTATAATCACGTTGCCAATGTAGTAGGCCTTTGTTATGCGTTGTGGAAATAACAATCTCTTAATTTTTAAAACGCCAGTATACGTCTCTCAGAATATTAGTCTTTATGTTGCAAAATGATTTATTGCAAGTTTATATTAGACCTGAATTCTGTGTATAAAATAAGAATTAATATAATATGTTCTGAATTTCTGAGATATATACTTTCTCAAGTCACATTAAATAAAATAGGTGTACAGCGGTCAACGGGTAAAAAATCTTCCAATAAAAATTAAATTATATATCTACGTACTCGTATATATTGATTCTTTGGTACAACCATAGAGAGATAAATTTTGGCTCAGACTGGGAACAAGGAATTTCCTATTTATTGTCAGCTGTCTTTGAAATTCAAGTGAAAGCACACACAGGCATAAAATTACGTGAAATGCACAGCTTCAGAATCAATGTACAGATCTTATAATTATTTTATCTCTGCCTTTGTGCAACGTCACATTTGCGGGGGAGGAAAGGAGATGGCAGAAAGGTTGTAATGATTTTTAATACGGTGACTCCCTTGACTAAGATAGCCACTTGAAATTTAACAGTCACTGACCGGTAGAGATCAAATGTAAGACCTGTAGAACATTGATACAATGCTAAGTGGGCCTATAGGGACCGGGGTGTGTTTTGTTCTGATAAACTTCAAGACAATGCTGATTCATTTAAATTTTGTGTGACTGTAGTCTAGATATGTGTTCGTTTGGTTTTACTTTATTTATAGTTTGATTTTTTATTATTTTATTTGTATTTCTGGTGATGTGGAAGAGAAGGCCTGTTGACCTTAACCACGCCAGAATAAATAAATGAACATATATATATATATATATATATATATATATATATATATATACTATGTAAGCAAGTTTTAATCCTGGTTGAGTGTAAGAGAAGGCCTTACGGCCTTAACTCTGCCAGGTTAAATAAAGCCATTATTATTATTACATACATACATACATATACATTACATACATACATACATACATACATACATACATACATACATACATACATACATACATACATACATACATACATACATACATACATACATACATACATACATACATACATACAAATTAAAACACATTTGAAATTTAAGGCACGTGATCAAATGTTTTCCTTTGCCTGATCTGCAGTTGTTTTATATTGAGTTTATTTTTTCAGGCATTTGGCTAAGAAGTTCATTAATTCATGTAAGTGACGCTATGTCAAGATTCATCTTTATGAACGAGGAAAGCTTATTAAAGACAATTCGTTTTGGTTGTCTATAGTTGAGTTTCTGAGATATCGGGAAAGTCTAACAACCAGTTTAATTAAAAAAAGAAGCAAAAAAGGACAACGCGGGCAACGCCGGATGCTTTCAGCTAGCATATATATAAAACAAAGAAGAAGGCAGAAAATAGGAAACACTGGAGAATGCTGGGCTTGCAGTGAAAGACCTGCCCTTGGGCAGAATACTATGAATGGATGGATGAATGAATGTTTCAATATCAAATACTGACCCATATAGAGTTCAGTAACACTTTCCCATTGTATCAATTAAGTTCATCTTACCTCTGCCATAATTTTGATTTAGGTTAGGAACTACATAATAATTATGGTATTGAAAATGTATTTTTTATCGTTGCAATTTCACGTTTAATCTTTTGACTGTTATGTTAATTTCAATGCTAATAATGAATAGGCTATTAAAATTTAAGTACTTTATTGTCATAAATGTACTTCTGCAAATGTAATTGCGTTAGTATATATTAATTTCCTAACAGAATAGCGATATGTCGCTAATCGTTTCGATATACCGGTATATTTTCTATAATAAGGTAAAGTACCCAAATAAGAGACAGGTCCCTAATAAGAGATACATTGTTAATTTCTCCTGTATAATTTGCCATCTCTCGACAACTATAGGAAATCAATGTTTGCGCTTCTAAGACATCGTGTTCTTTGTCTAACCTCAGATGAAAGTAAGCAACGAAGCTGAGAGCAAGCAAAGTAATTTTTCACACTGAACTTTTTGGTGGTTTTTGTTGATAAAGTGACAGCAGTTAATGTAAGATACAACAAATTTATTATTAATTTTATAAAATTTCTGGCAAAATGTTGCATATAATAAGGTAGATTGCTAATAAAAAAGATATTAATTTATGACCTTGGGTAGCTATTTCATTTTTATTTATTCCGTTCCCTAATAAGAGATACCTAGGGGTCCTATTAAGAGATAGTATTTCTTATTTTGAACCCTTATTTGCTTTTATTATGATGCTTACCTTTGGGAGTTTACTTATCATGCTCACCTTTCAGGGTTTACGAAAGACGTTAATGCTTCTAATGGTGTCAGTTTGTCTGCCAGCAACTACATAAGAACCAATGAAAGATTAATTGAACTATTAATTAAAATGAATTATGAATTAGGTCAATAATTATCCATTGTCCTCAATTATTCATTACAAAAATTACTAATTGAAATGATTACGTTATCATTATTAATGACTAAAATTAATTATTCATTGAGATGAAAATAATATCAATAGCTACAATCAATTAAAATTAGCTAGTCCGACAATATTTACCTTAATTAAAGATCAAAACATAAGTGCGTAATTCGTGAAATATTCTCTATAACTTATATATCATTTATCGAAATTAGGTTTGCAATATATTGCAATTCAATATATTGGATTTAAAATATTTCCGCCATCTCTAGTCGTAACGTAATTAGCGCGACGAGGCATATATAGCGCTTGGCTTGACATCTACAGAGACAGCGCACATATAAACGTACTCGTGTAAATCGTGATCAAAATTTCAACATTTCCACTACCAAAAGATATAACAAACTGTTTTCTAATACTGTACA
Organism: Periplaneta americana; assembly: GCF_040183065.1. NCBI lineage: Eukaryota > Metazoa > Arthropoda > Insecta > Blattodea > Blattidae > Periplaneta > Periplaneta americana. Next base: position 85,004,316 of record NC_091119.1, read on the forward strand.
TGATTTGCGATGTAGCAGACTGTGGTTTCATAGAAAGATGTTCTCATATAGTTATGAAAAATTTATAAATCGCACTTATTTATTCGTAATGAGCCATTACTTACTGTTCTAATGTTAAGAAAATTTGGTTGGTGAGCAGCTCGCATTTTAATGAATCGTTAAATATTTTAATGTTCAGTAGTTAATATTTCGCTTGGACTGATTTACTGAAGGTTGGTGAAACAGGCCCTTAGAGTTACAAGGCTTTAATAGATCATGTGCAATGTTATTTGATGCCAGGTAATGGAAAAAAAACCGATTTTACATATAAATTGAGTTATGAGATCTTGGCTTGACCGCCGTCCGACGATGATCTATTATGTGTGTAAAGAATTGTAAAAGGTTACCTTCCACTCTGTATAAAAGCTCACCAACATCAATCTGCGGGAGCGAACAAGTTACTAGTAATCATCAGTATCATTCTCAACAACTCCAAAACAAATAACTCATAAAATTATTACTTAATTTATTTCCATCTATTAAGATCAAAATTTATTCTATCCCAACAACAATGTTACACTTTCTTTTATTAATTTTTAATATTTCAATGTTTGGTTTCATATTTTCTGAAATGGCCGACACAAGAGGGCTATAATAGCAAATACCTTACTATATATAATAATACCGGACAGCTGTATACTAGCAGCATTAACGTGAGTGCGAAATATCGCGGACCTGACATTTAGCGGAGCGGCGTGGAATTACGTCCACAAATACAAATATTAACATACTGGGATTCGGACTATTGTTTAAAACATGAGTTACTAAAATGTGGAATAATATATGAAACACTTAAGAAATGTTGAATAGTATTTAATGTAAAATTATTATCTGATATCAAAGCTGCATATTATGAGAAATATTACATTTTTCATATTACTTTCCGTAATTGTTATATATTTTTTCTTTGGTTTAGTGAGACAAAATCAATTCTGATATTAGGAATGTATTTACAATAATGCTTTATATACGCATTACTGACAACTGCAAAGATAAAATTGATAGTAATCTGATGCTTGTAATAATTAGTAAAGGCATGTGAACAACAATAAAACTTAATTTGATAAAATCTTAAAATTTCCGATACATTTTAATTTCTATACATTTATTAGGTCTAAATAAAAAAGATAATTTATTTTTTTCTATCAACACAAAGACGAAGGAATTAGGCCTACTAAAGAATGTTGTTGACTCACGTTTCATGATCCCTCGGAAATCGAAAGTACGATTTGGAGCAATTTGTAATGCTGTAATTTTGTAGCAATTATAAAAGGACATAATTATACACTCTGACATTTAACACAGCACTAATTAATAAAACTATTAACTAGCCCAGCAACAATATACATTGCAGTTGATTACAGCTTGTTCCGCGAGTATCGCCACACCGGCCGCCTATGTAGCAGCACCAGCGTCGTTCGCGCGTAGAACTGCTAGCTGTCCGGTATTATTATAGTAAGGTATTTGATAATAGGATCAAATTTACATCAGTATTTGCATCAAGGTGCGGCAGTGAATCGCGCGATTTTGCAACAGCGCTTATTTTGCTTTGGCTTTTTTTTTTTATTGTCGTGATATTGATTTGTACATTTCAGCCTTATATATAAATAAGGCTTTTACTTTAAAGTAATATAAGAAGATATTAAAATGATTTTTCGTTCCAACTTAGTTATCCTTTTCTTGAAGGCATGTAATTAATCAAATTTCGCTTGAGGTAGCCAGAGCTCGAATGAGAGGGTTAGGATGATACAGGAACTTTCGAGAAAAGTTATTTGAAATTCTTTTGATGAAATCATAAAATGATTCAATCTCTAACATCTCTTGGAGCTGTGCATTTGATGTGGTGTAGTCAGCACCAATGACTTTTAAGCAGACTGATCGTTGGATTGCATGTAGTCTTCTGATGATTCTTGGATGAGCGGAATTCCAAACTTCACAACCATATGTCATCACTGGTCTTATTACGGATGTATAAAGCCTTACTTTGAGGGGAAGGTTAAGATACGGAGATCTAATCAGTGGGTATAAGTGAATAAATCTGGCCAGAGCTTTGTTTCTTGCATATTATACATGTTCACTGTAGCGCAGACGTTTGTCGAGAATCACTCCTAGATATTTAACTTCATTCTTGTAGTCAATGTTTTCTGAGAAGAGACGAAGGCAATCTGGTTTTTTAGGTTTCCTATGGGTGAATATGATAGCTTGTGTTTTTTCAATATTTACTTTTACTCTCCAATTTGTAAGCCACGTTTCTAGAGCATTGAGTTGTTTTTGTAACTTGATGTGGGCATTGCTGATGTTGAAGTCACTTGTGTAATACACAGTATCGTCTGCATATAATCCTAATTTACAATTAGCAGAGCGCGGCATGTCGTGAACATAGACAGAATAGAGATGTGGTGCAGTTATGGAACCTTGTGGAACTCCTGAGTGAATATTTTGAACTGCTGAAAGTTCATTTTCCATTTTAACTTGAAAGGTTCGATCTGAGAGAAAACTGTGAATTATGTGTATAAGTCCGTCGTCTATGGTGAGTACTTGTAGTTTATGGAGAAGACCAGAGTGCCAGACTGTATCAAAAGCTTGAGCGATGTCGAGAAAAACTGCCATTGTATGCTGATCTGTGTGAAAATGATCTTTGATGTGAGTAGTGATTCTTTTTAACTGATGAGCTGTGGAGTGATGTTTCTTAAAACCGAACTGCTGGTGATGAGTTCTTGATGGTGTCTGAAGAAGAGGAAGTAGACGTCTTGCAATGATTTTTTCTAAAATTTTTCCGGGAATACTTAGCAGACTAATAGGTCGTCTGTTATTAGGAATTGTTGGGTTCTTTTTCGGTTTAGGAAATGTAACAATATGAGCATGTTTCCAGGATCTAGGGAAATATTTATGTTGCAAGCATGCGTTATAAATTTTTGTAAGATGTGTAAGGGCCAATTGCGGAAGGTGAGCTAACATTTCAGTTGTGATTTTATCTGGTCCAGGTGATTTCTTTTGTTTACTTTCGAAGATTGTAGTTTTTACTTCTGTGGACGAAGTTTGAGCAATATCATGTTTGACGGGAAGACTTAGCAAATTTTGTATCTGAGATTCTATATTATGGACGAATTGTATATTGTTTGTGTTTGTGTTGTTTGGCCAGAATCTCTGTTCTAAGGAAGTTGCAACGACATTCGCTTTATCAATTGGTTTGTAATATCTCACTCCATTGTTGTCAACTATTGCTGTATTTGAAATTTTCTTTGATGTGCCTTGTAGTTTCTTACTTAAGGACCAAAGCTGTTCTGGTTTTTCTGTTATCTTTTCAACTGCAGATTCAAACTCTTGTATTCGGTGAGATTTTATTTTTATTTGGAGAGCTTTATTAAGTCGATTATAGCATCGTTTAGCTTGTGGGTTACCAGTTTCATGCCAATTCTTTTTTGCTTTATGTTTTGCTTTGATAAGGAAGAGAAGTTCATTATTTTCTTGCAAATCGAGGTCATGATCTTCTATGCAATTGGAAGAATTTCTATAAGCGTCATGGATAGTATCAGTAAGGATCTGTATACCGGATTCAATATCATCTTTAGTGACTAGATGTGGATTTCCTGGCAGAGTTTGTGTTAAGGTATTTTCAAATAAGTTCCAATCGGTATAATACTTCTTACGTGGTTTTTGACAAGAAAAAGAATTAGTTGTATTAATAAGTATAAGAACAGGTAGGTGATCTGAATTAAGAGCGTTTAGTGGTTCAATGATGGGGGCATCCCATATGTTTTGAGAAGAAATATATCTAGGACATCAGGTAGTTTATCTTTTTGAACGGGTAATAAGTTGGAAATATTGGGGCGAGAATGTAGTAATTGTGTTCTTCTGCATGTGCGTGGAGTACGCGCCCTTTTGGATTTATTAATCTTGAATGCTAGGATGTATGTTTTGCATTTAGATCACCACCAATGATAAATCTGGGGTGTGCACTGATGATTTTATCAAGTTCATTGGAAGAGAGATTTGAATTAGGAGGAATATATAGGGATGCAATCATTACTTATTTTTTTATCGAGAAGGAGTGTTATAGCTGTGATTTCAGCACACGTTAAGCCAATTATTTGGACTGGAGCATAGGATATATTTCGCTTGATGATTATAGCAGTACCTCCTCCACGTCTGTAAGGTCTGTCAGAGCGAATGATATCGTAGTTACGTAATGTGAAACGATCAGTGGGTTCCAAGTGGGTTTCTGTGATGAGAGCAATGTCGATACTATGTTCAAGTAAGAGATATTGAAGTTCATAAATTTGTCGTTTAATGCCATTAGCATTGAAATTAATTATACGAAGGTTTTTAATTTGTGTTGGTTTAAGGAACATTTGTTTCTGGAGTCAGTATTGTTGTAATTGCTTCAAATATTATGACTAGTTTAGAGAATATGTCTGATGCCTGTTGCAATTTTAATGAAGTTTGTTTAATTTGATTAATAATTTTAGTAAAGCCTATGCTTTGAAGAAAAGTATAGAGTTCTTTAATATCCCCCATGAGTGTGTTTGTAGTAGTCTCTGTGTTGGAGTTCGTTTTCGTCCAAGCTGGATTAGGTGTAACTTTTGGCAAGCTTGGGAAATCATGTTGATTAAAAGTATAACCTATTCCTCTATTTCTTAGTCTCTGTTTTTTCAGATCTTGTTTTTGTTGCAGTACATTTTGATGTTTAAGAGCTATGTTACATTGTCGGTAATTAGCAGTGTGTGATTCACCGCAATTTGCGCAAGTAGGTGCGACTGATGGTCCTTTCACTGGACAGTCTTCAAGTCTATGATTGTTACCACATTTTACACATTTAGTAGGTAGGCAACAGCCCGAAGACGTATGGCCATAGAGCTGGCAATTATAGCATTGATATGTTTTTGATTTCGGGTTGTAAGTTTCAATTAATATTGATTGGTGACATATATATTTAAGATCATAAACTGTTCGCCCAACTTCATTATTTTTTAAGGAGACAACCCATACTGGTAAGTTAAATTTTTCAACAATGCCTGTTGTCTGTCGAGTAGTCGTGAGCTGTCGAACACGGATAACGGGAAAATCTAACATTAGTAACTCTTCTTGTATTTGTTGAGCTGTTACTTGTACTGGAAGTTTCTTGATCACGACTTGTAGCGGCTTGTGTGATTTAGAAGTAAACGTATAAAATCCAATATGCTTATCTTGAAATAAATTTTTCAGCTTGTTATAAGCTTCTTCTGATGAAACATGAAACTTTGTTCCTTGTGATTGATTGTATATTATTCTTATAGGAAAGCCTAACTCTTTCTGCAGGTCCCGCTGGTACTGAAAATAGTTAGGACATTTAGGAAGCATAGGAACAATGATTGGCGGAAATCTAGCAGTTGTTACTTTAGGAGTAGCATCTAGCACCTCTTTTTGAGATTCATCATTTCCACAAGGATCGTGCGAGAATACATATTTAGTTTCCATATTTTCTACAGTATCACCATTTAGCTGGGAAAGTGGGTCAAAATAATTATTTGTAGGAATCGAAATAAGTTCTTTTGAATATGACGATTGTAGTGTCTTGAGTTTGTCATCTTGATTCATACCTGATGTTCCTGAAGTTGGTTGTGCAGGTTTTGGTGTTGATGTAACCGAATGTGAAGTATTTTGAAATATTGGTAAGTTATGTACTTCAAGTGATCTGTTTGGATTGATTAATTCTTTCTTAGCTGAAGACTTTTTTGATTGCTTGACTTTATGTAACATACCTTTTTTTAAGGTGTACGTTTTCGTTCGTGGGCCTCTGTGAAGAGTTAATTCTGAAGTATCTTCTTCAATTGGAGTCTGATAGTTTATTTCTTGTGGATAATTATTTGTTTCCTACATAAGGATTTCTTGATTGGTGAGGCAATTGTTAGGAATCAGTGTCTTTTATCACAAGCTTTATAAAACAATAAACGGAAGAAGAAACAGTATATTTAACTTAATTAATATGTTATTTAACACACTAAACACTAATCACTCAACACAAGATGCGTAACACAACACAAATAATAATTATTCAATATTTAAATTTCGCGCTCGCTCTCTACACACAACAATCGCGTCCCAACACAGTCACTATTTTCCGCTTTGGCTTGAGTGGGGGGAATGAGGGTGACGCCATCTGGTAAAGCACTTCAAAAGCATTTCAGTTACAATGGAGTTGTGGTCAGGAGTGCAACGTGCTTATGCTGTAAAAGCATTTTACAAAAACGGCGACAGTTACGTGATCGCTCAGCGTGAATTTCGGAGAGAGTTCGGGATTCATCGCAATCATTATGTTCCATCATATCATGCCATCAAGATCTGGTTACGTAACTTTGAGGCTAATGGTTCTACACACATTAAGAAAGGTGGTAGTTTTAAAAACATCCGAGAAAATAGCAGTAGTGAGAGGCCATGGAACAGAGTCCACGCCGGTCTGCACGTCGTCATTCTGTGTCACTCGGGATTTCTGACCGTAATGTTCGACGGATTTTACACAAAGATCTTCATTTCCACCCTTATAAGATTCAAATTACGCATGCACTACAGGAACAGCACCATGGAACAGGCTTCAATTCTGCCAGACTTTTCTGCAGTTGATTAATGGAAACCAGAATCTCGTGACCAACTTACTGATGAGCGACGACGCCCATTTTCATTTATCAGGGTTTGTTAATAAACAAAATTGGCTTTATTGGGCTGCCACAAATCCAAAAGAAATTCATGAGCAGCCATTTCACAGTTTGAAAGTGACAGTATGGTGTGCGATATCAGCTTTCCAATTATCGGTCCGTACTTCTTCGAAGATGAGAGGGAAAAGAGCTGTAACTGCGACAGGGCAACGCTACTTTGACATTTTGGAGAACTTCTTAGCTCCTGTACTTGCTCATCTTCCTGTGAACGAGGACACGTTCTTTCAACAAGATGGAGCTACGAGCCACACCGCACGAATCTCTCTGGCAGCTGTGAGGAATTTGTTTCCCAACCATGTTATCTCCAGACACGGGATATCGATTGGCCGGTTAGGTCTCCCGATCTTTCAGTTTGTGACTTCTTTCTGTTGTTGTTGTTATTGTTAGTAGGTTATTTTACGAAGCTTTATCAACACCTTAGATTATTTAGCGTCTGAATGAGATGAAGGTGGATAATGCCGGTGAAATGAGTCCGGGGTCCACCACCGAAAGTTGCCCAGCATTGACTTCTTTCTCTGGGGGTACTTGAAATCTCATGTTTTTTTGTGCTCCAGCACCATACACGATTCAGGATTTGAAACACCGAATTCGGGAAGAAATTGAACGAATTCCTATGGAGATGCTGCAGAAAGTAATGGGTGATGTTAGGAAACGACTTACCGAGTGCGTACAGAGGTTTGGTAGTCATTTTCAGAACGGTATTTTCGCAAAATAAGGACGTTCATTCAGTTAAATGGCTTGTAAACTGAATGCTTGAATGTATACTTTGTGTTCGTCTGTGATAAAGGTGAATAAATCTTGTCATTCACCCATGATAACGTTTTTAAAATCCCCGATTCATTGCCGTACCCTGTATTATAGTCCTCTTGAACTACAACGACATCTCATCAATCACGCTCTCTCCTGGACAATAATACTGCAAAAAGTTTCGTTCATTAGTTCAAACACTTCGTGTGGGTAAGCGCGGGAAACTTGAAAACGCCCGGCGGAAAGTATTATTATTATTATTATTATTATTATTATTATTATTATTATTAATACTAGCGGTAGTAGTATCAGTAGCAGTAGTAGTAGTAGTAGTAGTGTAGTAGTAGTAGTAGTAGTAGTAGTAGTAGTAGTAGTATCATCATCATTATTATCATTATCACTATGACTATTATCATTACCATTATTATTGGCTCTCGTAGTATCGGACACAGTTCGCTTACACTTCGATTTCGGGCTCTATTACACTTCTTGACCCCGTCGGGAGAAAGGTAAAGAGAAATGAGAAGATGGACTTCGCCAGTGAATTTGCACACAGAGATAACACAAAACTTGATGATTTTTTAATAAATTATTCATTTTGCATAGGCTAACAATTCTCAAACTGTGGCGCGCCTCCCTATGCCGTAGCTTGACGGCAGACATCAAATAAATGGACAATACAAGAATATTTGTATGCATGGTTATTACAAATTTAAATTTGAATTTAAAATATAATCAAAACTAAAGCATTGCAATAAAACATTTCGAAGGCATAGACTCCTAATGACTAATATGTGCCTACTTTGAAGTTCACAGCCTGTCCAGGTTTGGTTTTATATTCGAGATAGTCACTCAGAGCTTATTTTCTATTTGAAGTTTGTCTCTATATTACGCGTATTTTAGAACAGCTGAAAAATCAATTTCGCAAAGGCAAGAAGTGGGAAAACATAACAGTATCCTAAGCGCTTTGTTTAATAAGAGAATAATTTATTACTAGACAGTTCACTCCAGAAAATGGTAAGACTTGATAACAAATTTGATTTTTCTGAGCTACCTGAAGAAAGATCTTTCAGTTGTTCATCTTGCAGCGATAGGCCGGTAGGTGACTTATCAAATTAATTTATTACCCAATTCCAGTCACACAATTTGATGTCTTCTCCGAAAAAGCATTTGAGGAAATTAGTACTCAAGTTTTCTAAATGACCCACGACTGTATTTAGCAAATTTTTATTATCATACTCTTCTGGCAGGTGACTCTGGATAAGTTCACACTTCGTGCGAAACATCTCAAAGTAGTTTTGTTTTAATTTGTTATTCCATAACTGTATTTGCTTACAAAAGCAGTTGACCCTTTCACTTAAACATGTTTGTATTATTTCCCTGAAGTTTAATATTAAGTGAATGAAATTTTTCGAATATGTCTATTGTAGGTAGGAGAACTTCATTAAAATAACTTGTCGTAGAATTCTTCCGCATGCTTATAACCCTCCTCTCCCTAAAATATCGCTATTTCATTTCTCAGTTCGTAGGCGCTCTTGAACACATTACCGCGTGACAACCTTCTGGATGAAGAATAAAACAACAATGATTTATGTTCAGCTCCCATATCATCACAAAGAACAGCGAAAATTCTTGATTTTAGAGGTCTTGTTTTTATGTAATTAACTAATCAATAATTACTGTCAAAACATTTAGCCCAGGACTTAATGATTTCGATGCTAAAGCTTCACGAATCATGCACTGTATCCAGAATACTTCTGGAGATTCCTTCTTCACAAGTGCTGGTAGACAGTTATATCCACCAGACATGGCTTGAGTTCCATCTGTGCAAATTCCAACACAATCTTTCTACTGCAAGTTAGCGCTGACAATAACATCATTTGTAATTCTGAATAACTCGATAGCAGTTTCTCTTCCTTATATAGGTTTGCAAAATAGCAAGTCTTCAACTATTGCAGCTCCCTGACAGAATTTGATAGGCATACAGCTAATCAAATGACAATCGTTACTGCTGTATTTTGCTTCAAGTTATATGTCAAATAACTTTCCAACTAGCTCAGATCCAAGTTGTTGCTGAATATCCACAGATATAGGCTAATGTTAATTCGTCGGCAAATTGTATCGTTTGACAGAGCAATATTCTTAAGTTGTTTTTTAATATAGCTTTCACAAAACATTGTTTCAACTATGTCTATGGCAGCTGGTAGAATAAGTTGCTCTACAATAGAATGTGCTTTTTATATTTGACTATTTTATAAGCCATTTTGTACGATGCCAATAAATCTTTCTCATTTACTGTGAAACCTTTCTGGATATTTGACTTCTGTTTCTATAAAGAACTGAGTTTCTCTGCAAAAGAAAAAAAATCATGGGGCTTATCAATATATTCTTTGTGCAGGGTTTCTAAATGCCTCTTCAATTTATTGGGTTTCATGCTATCTGCAGCCAAAATCTTGAAACAACACATTGAGGTTTTTCTTCGCCGCTTAATACAGGGTGTTTCAAAAATACGGGGCATAATTTCAGGTATGCATTTCCCACATGTAGACAATCAAAATAGTTCATTACAACATGTGTCCGGAAATGCTTCATTTCCGAGTTATGGCCTTCACAACATTGAAATTCACCGGAACGTTTTTCTTTCAGCATGTCGTTGTCATTACAGAAGATGTTCAAAATGTCCACCTCCTGCTTGAATACAGACCTCACATCAATGTCTCATTGACCTGCGATCACGATCCCAAACTCCAGGAGTATTGCGTATGTCCTCAGAACATGCCACAATTCGATTCCGAAGGGATTCCAAATCAGGCACCGGAGACGAATAAACCAATGATTTTAAAAGGCCCCACAAGTAGAAATCGAGAGGGTTCAGATCAGGTGAGCGTGGAGGCCAAGCAATTGGGCCACCTCTACCTATCCATCGATCAGGAAACCTTCGATCCAAGTACCGGCGAGCCGTACGACTGAAGTGTGCAGGAGCGCCATCATGCAAGAAGTGAATGTGTTGACGATTGATCAGTGGAGTGTCTTCTAAAACATGAGGTATGGTGTTTTCCAGAAAGTTTGTGTACGCCTGCCCCGTACGTCTGTTTACAAGTACATGGGGTCCAAGTAATCGATCACCAATGATACCGGCCCACATGTTGAGGGAGAACAGCACCTGGTGATGAGATGGAACAGTTGCACGTGGGTTTTCACACGCCCATACATGCTGATTGTAGAAATTTGTTATGCCATCTCGTGTGAACTGTGCTTCATCTGTAAATAATACTAAGGCAGGAAAGTTCGGATTTACACCACACTGCTGCAAGAACCACTGACAGAACCTAACTCGTGCAGGGTAATCTGCTGGTGACAGGGCCTGTACACGTTGCAAATGATAAGGATACAATTGATACTCTTTCAACAGTCTCCAGACAGTCGTATGAGAAACAATGACTTGCAACGCTACCCTTCGTGTGCTGATAGAAGGAGTCATGTTCACAGCCTCCAGAATGTCCTCCTGTACTTCTGGAGTTGTAGATCTTGGTCGTCCCCTTCCCAAACCAGGAGAGTTAAATTTTCCATACTCGCATAGACGGTAATGGAGACGTACAAATGTCTTCCGATCCGATCTGGACATTGTCGCTGTGGGTACCTCTCCTGGTACAAACGACGAGCCAGCGCAGCATTGCCGTCCGCCTTACCGTACATGAAGTGTATCTCTGCCAGCTCTTGATTTGAATACATGTCGCACAGTCTAACGCCTACACAACACTGAATGTAACCTTCGCCTCGGAATGAACTGTCAGAGTGCCCTCTTAATGTCTCCTTTGACGGCAACGACCTGCGGAAATAAAAACGTTCCGGTGAATTTCAATGTTGTGAAGGCCATAACTCGGAAATAAAGCATTTCCGGACACATGTTGTAATGAACTATTTTGATTGTCTGCATGTGGGAAATACATACCTGAAATTATGCCCCGTATTTTTAAACACCCTATATAGTGCTTGTAAAACCGACTTTTAAGTACGAATGCTTGCTCATATTTTCGTTTTATTGATTGTATAATAGGATTAGCACTGGTACTGGGCGTTTTGGATTAAGTAGAAACTTTTTCGTCCTCACGCTTACATTTGCTTCCAATTACAAATCTATCCATATTCACTACATACGCATACTAGATCTTTCTATCTTATGAGGCGTCTAGTATCAAAACCGGCCAACTTATAAAATTTAAGAAAATGAATTTTAATTATAAACTGAAAGTAGTAGTGTATCTCTATCTGGTGAAACAAGAATTTGCTACAAAATCGTCCACGTCATCATATTACAGATCACTGAATATAGGGTCGTGCAACAAAACGAGCCAAGTCACTCTGTCAGTAAATTCAAAACAGGCCAAGTCAATGAGCGTCTTATTGTCATCCTGCTGCGATGTTTTTGTTTTGAATCCTAGCCTATATTGCTGGATTATGCAGAAATGTTGCCAAATCAGTAGACAACATATTTGTCTATTCGTGAAATCCTTATATTTAATTTTTTCGATGTTGGAAACAAAGATTCTGAAGTTTTCCTTTGTCGACAACACAACTTCCGGCGTTTTGAATTCATTATCTGGAGACGAGATTTTTTTATGTACGTTAGCTAATGTTTAGTCAACTAGACCAGGAGATAATGTGGTAGGGTGGCCAGTTCTTTTCCCCCTCCATTGTATACATCACCGACTAGCTACATATTACACTAATATCATGTACAAAGGACCCTTAATTGCAATCATCAAAACTAGCTGACTAGGGCGGCCTTAGAGGACAGTCATCTTACCTGCTTTCCCTCCAAGGTGTTCTTAAGATGCCATTATTCATTTTGAGCTATTTTGCAGGAAAACTGAACTACAGATCTATTTGTCTTGTCTATGTAATTGATGATGGCGAGATGAGAACTAGAATTTGCCATAGATTATCCGAAATTCGCCTTAATTTTGGGGAAAATATCGGGAAAAAAACCTAACAGGTAATCAGCCCAAGTGGGAATGGAACCCACTCTGGAGTGCTCTGGATCAGTAGGCGTGCGCCTTAGCCTACTGAGCTACGCCGGTGTGTGATTTAGCCTTTTTTCAGAAATTTAATAATTAAAAAGCTGTAAAACTGTATAAAGTTGCAACAAAACTACCGAAGTCAAAATTGAAAACAAGTAAAAATGTAGGGCCTATAAGCCTATAAACTACAAAGTAGATTTTAAATATGAAGGGAAACTAAATTCACAGCAATTAACTAAGTAACATTGAAGAAACAACTTTTCAAATTATTACCGCTTCTTCTCTGGAGGCTTTTGCTTGATACTGAAAAAGAAATTCTTCATTGACTTTGCCAGTCTAGATACTAGACGCCTCTTATATTATTGGGGAGGGGGCAGAATTGTTCAAGACAAGAAATGGGAGCATGAAATATAGAAGTTTGAGAACCGCTGGCATAGGCCTAAGTCAAATCAAATTTTCTGTAATTTATCTGCAGTTTCGAATTTCAATACAGCAGCACACAAGCCCGTCCCTACTGCAACATAAACTATACGTGAATGAAGTGTGTCTGTGTTCTCATGCTCCTTGCGTCGTTCCTTTGCTAGCACACGGAATAGGACCCGACTAAACCCGACCGACGTAGACATTAGACAGGAAAGGATCTATAGATTCCAAACCGAGACTTGGCAATGTTTATTTTTCAACATCTGCAAATTTAATTTACTTGGAGTTGAGATCCTATCTTATGTTCGTAGAAGTGTCAAAGTGTTTCAAGCTTGTTTACTTAGACTCTCGAACAGCCTGATTAAAAGGAACAGAGAGTCGGACGATAACTTCGAAAACAAAATGCTTTCGAAAGATATAAAATATAGTATATGGAAATGAAACAGAGGGAACTATTCTTCTATTGATAACGGGTTGTTTAGGAACAACAACAAATAATAATCGGTTTATAACATCATGTTCCATTTTCAAGTATGTAGTTGGAAACAAAACAAAAAAAGAAGTAGTGCATCTGAACATTCCACAGACAAGACCTAATTGAAGTATTGGAAAAAAGAGCACACCAACAGTTAAAATGTTAAATGAAGTTAAGCTTGTTACGTAAATTATATTGCAATACAAATGCGGAAAGTGCTCTATTGCAAAATGAGTATGAAAGTTAGAGAACGAGAGAAGCGAATGCTCCAATATAGGCTATGAATTTTGCAATTTCCATTTCATAAAATGTGTTACATACTATTTTTTGAACGAAAGTGACCGAATTAAACAGATTAGAGAAAAATTTATGCGTAGCAAAATGACAGTCTTCGTATTTTATCTCGAAAAATAAATTATATTGTAGGATATCTTTACATTAGGCCAGCGTTTTTCAACCTTTTTCAACATGCATCACACTAAAGGTGTAATTTCAAATCCCACGGCACACTCATAACATCTAAACCAGTCATTTTCAACCAGGGGAGAATTTTGAGGGTGT